>NC_055965.1:28535248-28577748 GCF_018492685.1 Alosa sapidissima
GGGCACTTGGACCCGTACATGGTATGAGCGCTGTAGCCTGTTGTGCCACAGCGCCCCCCTGATGGTAATATTTATTTATGTTGGCTTATGTTTATGTTTATTTATGCTTATGTTTACTAAGTGGTGCCCACTGTAATAACCATTATACATGTTGTAATAAGCCAGACCCAGGTGCTCATGCGTGATCAAGGGGGAGAGGGTATTTATGTTTATTTATGTTTATTTATGTTTATGTATGCTTTAATGTATTTACATTTACTGTATGTTTATTTAGTGGTGTCCGCTGTAATACACATTATACTGTAACAAGCATTATAATCAATGGGGGCAGGGGGAGAGGGCAGGTTTATTTATCATCATGTTTATATTGCATCTAATGCAACATACAACAATAACAATATAGATTACACTAATATTGCTATTAATAATTAAAAGTAAAGTCAAGATTCAGAATGCAAAACACACAAACATAGACACACAGCCACTTGCACACATGCCATAAGCACTCACACACACACACATACTGACCAATGCCTGTGTTGGCCCCCACCACCAGCATGGCAAAGTCCGGACAATAGCTGGTCAGGCCAAAGATGGTGGTCTTCAGGTACTTATGGTGTCCCGCAAGGTCCATAAAGGTGATCATCTTGGAGGAGCTCTCACAGATCTCCTCAGCGGAGCGCGAGTCGCTGTAGTTCACCACCTGCAGACCGGAGGCCAGACGAAAAGGTCAAAGGTCTACTGTCTACTGCTACGACTACTTCTCTGGTTGGAGTTTGAGTGGGATGAGTAGAGAGAGAGAGAGAGAAACTGCCTGGAAATCGGAGCTACGATTAAGATCCTTGCTTTTTAAAGCCAAACACAGACTAATTATGCAATCAACATTAAATCCGCCACAAAATAAAGGATGTTTTCCAAAAATAGATAAAGCTATTTCACACTGCCAATGTCATACCGTGCTGATTGATTAAGCCTACAAATCAAATCATATAGGCTATTCAAAAGCTTAGGCTACCCCACAATGGTGCAGCTGATTTTAAGATCCAGGTTTAATGTATGAGGCTTCATCCTCAGTGACACATACAATCAAGCTGCATGATAGATTTATCTACCTATCTGTATGATGCTAACCTATAGCCTTTAATGAGGATATTGGCAATTTGCAACCTGCAAACAGGCACTTCCCATAGCCTTCCTTAGCCTCCAAAGCAGTTCTTGCTGTTGTCCATTTTGTACATAACATAATTTTAGCATTTTAGCATTTAATTCACATTCAAAGAAATTTCAGGAAATGAATAGCATACAAGCTTGTCAATTGTGTAGAGGGGATAATATTTGTCTATTTCTGGGATAAAACTGCACTGATCTGAACTTCATCTGTGTCAAGACTAAGCTAATAAGCACACGGTGCCCTCTAGTGGCTGATACGAAACTTTTGAAGACACAGCAATTGAGATGAAGTTAAAACGCTGTAGCTGATTAAACCAGAGGTGTTAACGACACAGCAATGGGGAGTAAGAAGTCACGTGACATATTCGTCTTAACACTAGTTTAAAACCGTGTTTAACTCCTACTACCTCACTGTTCTCTGCTAGACCCCGAAGCCATTTGTTTTGAGAAAAATGGCTGGCTGATGAAGTTGTTGGCTGGCTAGCCGGCTCAGCCAAAACCTAAATGGCTGCTGCAGCCGCCAAACTTGTCATGGCTACTAATGGCCGAAGCTGCCACGTCATGTACAGACGTCTGTTATATTGATTTACTAGATGTCAATATTTCCAAGCAGTGCATGGCTGTCCTCCTTCTCGCCCCTCTCCCCCCTCTCTAGAGGGCAGACCAGTCCAGACCGTTAGAGTGGACTCTCAAGCTGAGCTGAGCTGGGAAGTCAGCAACAACACTGCTACAGTATACTGGATGCACATACTGTACTGGATGCAGAGCAGTGTCCTGAGCTGAACTTGTTCTACAAAATGCAATACAATGTAGTAATAATAATAAAAAAAAACATTACTTTCACAAATGATGTACCCTATTAATTTTGTTATCTGTAGGCAAACAATTTCAAGTAATAATGCTGTGTTAGAATAGGCCAAGATGCACACTTGTCAAACTTCACGGAGTAACATTATGCTTATGACATGTAATTCGCTATTCAATATAGTTGATATAAGCACACACGGTTACATTATGTTGGACAACTGCGCATTTTACTTCAATGTACACTGAAGCCTGCGTTCTCTGGAAACGGTGGAATGTTACTGCAGTAATATCGCGTTCAATGCTGTAAATCCCTCCGTTCCAGAATTCATATCATCAATCTTTGGTTCAGGTGTTTGTGCAACCGGGCCCTGAAGATCTAACAAAAGTTTGAGTATAGGCCTACGTAGGAATTAGGATTATGTGTGAAGTGAGATCAAAATGACCTTGTTTGCTTCTTTACGCCATTTAAGATCAGCGCAAGACAAAAAAGCAACGAGAACAAGACTGTGCTCTGTGGGAAATAGATGTCGCTTATCGTTTATTTTTCATATGTGTAAGAATTAGTATTTGATGCAAATAGTTCTAGCTGGCTCAGCCAAAGTTTATCAGATGGCGGCTTAATTTGGCTTACAAAATGATTGGCTTGCGGCGGCTGAAACTCTAAATTACGCAAATGGTGGCGCATGGTGGCGGCTTCGGGGTCTATTATCTGCAGTTTTTTTATCTTAATCTTTAGACCTGAATTTATCAATCAAATCAAATGTTCGTCAATACTGTAAAATGTCCCATACATTTTAGACACACACACACACCCCGCAAATGTTTTGATCCCATACACATAGACACTACAATTTCATATCCACACACACACACACACACACACACACACACACACACACACACACACACACACACACACACACACACACACACACACACACACACACACACACAGGTGCCCCCTCACCTCGCCCTTGCTGTTGAAGCCCAGGATCTCAAAGCTGATGCTGGAAGTGCGGCCCGACTGGATCTCGTGCAGGTGCCTGAAGAGGTTGAGGCGGGCCCGGCCGCGGCCGTTGTCCAGCTCCCCCTGCGTCAGCACGCCCAGCAGCGTAGACTTCCCCGAGTCCACGTTCCCCAGGACCGCCACGCGCAGGTCCAGGAACTGCATGCACACATGCACACACACACACACCACATTTATTATACATCTATAATACGGCTCTACGCAATGCTAGAAGAACGCTCCATTGACTTGAATGGGATTTCCCAACGTTCTACGGTCAAATATGCACCATGTAATAAACGCTGAAACATATAATGACCGCTGTCAATGGCCACAGGTTTTGTACTTTTGATTCACGTCTTTCATATCACACACACACAGTAACCCTCTCACTCACACACTCTCACTCACAAACACACACACACACACAGTAACCCTCTCACTCACACACTCTTACTTACAAACACACACACACACTAAAACGGTTCCACAAACCTGCTGATCATCTGGAACTTTCCGGACCAGGACCTCAGCGATTTTCCGGCAGCTTCTTTCTATGCCATAATCTACCTCCCTCTCCCTGAGAAGGGTGATGTCTGCACCAACCCTGAACACACACAAACACACTATTATAAGAGGTTCTTAGGTGTGTGTCTGTGTCTTGTTACACCCTGATGTTCTTCTGTGTGTGTGTGTGTGTGTGTGTGTGTGTGTGCATGCCTTACTTCTCGGCCATGCCTTTGAGCATTTTAAGAGAGGGCCTCATGTCGTCGTCGCTTAGGCCCACCAGCAGGCCATTATGTGTGTGTGTGTGTGTCTGTGTTTGTGTGTGTGTGTGTGTCTTACTTCTCGGCCATGCGTTTGAGCGTCTTGAGAGAGGCCCTCATGTCGGCGTCGCTGAGACCCACCAGCAGGCCGTTGTCCTCCACGCCGATCTGGTAGACGGCCTCACCGCGCCCCTCCTGCAGCCGCCACTTCAGCTGCGTGGCCAAGTGCTCGAAGCGGTACTGCGTCGGGTTCACCAGCTTCAGCTGAAGAGAGAGGTCAGAGGTCAGTCAGGAGGAGAGGAGAGGAGAGAGAAGGAGAGGAGATGAGAGAGCAGGAGAGGAGGGAAGAGGAAAGGTGGAGAGGAGATGAGAGAGGAGGAGAGGAGAAGAGAGAGAAGGAGAGAAGAGAGAGAGGAGGAAAGGAGGGAAGGAAGAGGAGAGGAGAGAGGAGGAGAAGAGATGAGAGGAGAGGGAAGAAAAGGGGAGGAGAGGAGATGAGAGGATAGGAGAGGAAGAGAGGAGGGAAGGGAAGAGGAGAGAGGAGGAGATGAGAGGAGAGGGGAAGAGAGAGGAGAGGAAAAGAGAGATGAGAGAGGATAGGAGGGAATTGGAGAGGAGAGGGAGGAGAAGGAGTTGCCTACTACATGGAGTTCACCAACTTCAGGTGTGCAGCAGAGCAGGAGGACAGGAGAGGAGACACAAAAGGAGAGGAGAGGGGAGAGGATATGGGGAGGAAAGAGAGGAGAGGGGGGAGAAAGAGAGGAGAGGGGGGAGAAAATGAGAGAAGAGGGGATAAGAAGTGGCAGCCTACTGTGTGGAGTTCACCAACTTCAGGTGTTCAGAGGTCAGTAGGAGGACAACAGAGGAGAGAGGAGATGAGAGGAGAGTAGAGGAGGAGAGAGGGGATGTGAGAGGAGAGGAGAAGAGATAAGACAAAGGAGAGGAGATAGGAAAGATGAGAGGAAAGGAGAGAGGAGAGGGGAGGAGAGGAAAGAGAAAATGAGAAAAGAGGGGATAAGAAACGGCAGCCTACTGTGTGGAGTTCAACAACTTCAGGTGTTCAGAGGTCAGTAGGAAGACAAGAGGAGATGAGAGAAAAGGAGAGGAGAGGAGAAAAGAGGAGAGGAGATGAGAGGAGACAAAGGAGAGTGGAGAGAAGAGGAGACAGAGAGGATCAGTATGTGAGGTAAGGGTAGTGGAAGGGACAAAAAGGTTACACTAGACAAAATAAAGTAAATACACAACAAACTGAGGAGGAATACAAATCTGAAATTAAAGGCAAAAAAGATGGGTGAAGCAAACAAAGGTGGTATAGAGGAGAATTCAGAAATCAATCAGAGACAAGAAAAGTCCAGCAGCACATTGACATGAATCAGACTCGGACAAGAAGAGTTTCATGTACAGCGACAGGGTCTGGCTCACCTTGTACTCAATGTTGCCCTCTTCTGCCTGAGGAGGTAACATACACCAAGTTAGTTAGTCAACAAACCGCCTGTCAGTCGCACATAAGATAAGATGTGAGCCAAACTGTATGCTCACTTATCAACCCACGCTTAAGTAAACAGTCATCAACCGGCACAAAGTAGTAAAACAGCCATCAAGGCAAAAAAGTAAACAGTCACAATCAGCGCTTGACATCTCGGAGCGGACGTATTTAACCATGACTGACTAGCAGCCACAACTCCATCAGCATTTCATCAGTAGGCCTACATAAGGAACCAGATTGCCACACAATCTGTTTCGTTATCATAAAGCTGCGTAAAATCAGTGTGGGTGAGCACCTGTGCTACATCGCGTTAGCACGTTCCTGTGCACTGCGGATGGTTATATCCTTGCACTGCATAATCTCCATGCACGCTAGACGTACATTACGGAGAATTGGCTGCAAGAAATTTCCTAGAAATGGTCCATTACATTGATGAAGCATCAATTATCTTGTAGTGCTGACGTTTCCCTGGCTTGGAATGGCACAAGACCTCATATCTTAGATCATGAATCGTTGTGCATTCATAACAGACCAGGATAAGCATAGGCGATTAAAGTTCTACGGAAATGAATGCAACGTTATGTTTACCGTATTCCTGTTCTTTTGTCACCATAGCATGCAAATGCAAGCTAGCTTTGAGTGTAACACATCTATTTTACTATATGCAGCAACTTGCATTAAGCTAGCTGTTAGCTAAACCGTTAGCTGGTAACGTCAAGCCTCACACACATAACGTCAGCTAACTACCTCCGGGGGTAAATAAGGTGGCGGCTCATCCTTCGGTTTCTTGCCCCTTCTTCTTTTGCCTCGTTTTCCTCTCCTCGTCTTTTTCGTCCTGTTATTGCCTTGGGCCGAACCACTGCCAGCAGTAACCTTAGCATTGACGTTACTTGTCTTTAGTCCTGTCTTAGTGCCGCAATGGTCCGTTAGCTGCACATCCATAATGGCTATGCTTACAAAAAGCCAAAACGCGATTACGATTGCACTAACGTTAAACCTTTTAAATGGAATGCAATGAATGCACGGCTCTCTCTGGACCTCATATTCGTTGTCGTGGTAAGGCCATGAACAGGATATGCACTATCCACTAAAATAAAGGCTGCTAGCTAACGTCAAATGAGGCAACACTGCAAGAAATGGCTGGGTTTTTTTTTACGGAGTTTTCCTCTGCTCAAACACGCCCCCACCTCCCTCTGACCACAACAAACATGACGTCATGCGTTCCTCGAAACGTTTCATCAGAAGGAATAGAAGAATATAATAGAATAGATTATAAATAGAATAGAATATTTGCAGTCCGTATTCCTACAATGCAATGAAGAACAATTACTATTCTAATATTTCACAAACAGTAGGCTAAAACGGCCATGAAACATTCACATGTTATTTGGTGGCATAGTGCTCTCTCTCTATCTCTCTCTCTCTCTCTCTCTCTCTCTGTGTGTGTGTGTGTGTGTGTGTGTGTGTGTGTGTGTGTGTGAAGTCAGTTGCATGGCAGACAATCTCGATTATCATGGCTCAAATTTGGCACAGATGTAGCTTAGGCCATACTGAAATAATTAAGCTAGGGCACCGGAGTCATTGACCCTTGGGGCCAAGATGGCAGCCAAATCCAATATGGCCGATGCCCGAAAAGGGCCATGGCAACTGGCTCCCCTGTTAACTGGCTGCGTTGATGACGTTTCATGATTGATGACGAGTCTTTCACAGATGTGGCCGCTTGCAGATGTCACTTTCTGATATAAACTAGAGACGAACACAAATATGCATGACATGTTTAAAAGTCAAAATGGTATGTAGTACTACATGCACTGGACCATGAATATGCCACCTAAAAAATAAACACCTAAATAACATAAATTAACTCCACGTGGGTATCGAACCACAAATAAATTGAACTGTTTGCTTGATAATCAGACGTCTACCTGCTTGCGCCACGAACCAGCTGATGGTACAATCCAGTAGGTCTTCAAAGAATCATGGTTAAGTTTTTAAACATTTCACTGACTGCTGGTCAGGCTCTCTGTGGCCACCTAGTCTATCTGTAGCCTAAATTGAGACGCCAGGGCATCCAAGCCAATGGTCCCTGAGACCTACAGTAGATAGCGGCAAAATCCAATATGGCCGCTGCCTGAGAGGGATTCGGTATATATATAGCTTTTGAGCCAGATGAGATACAAATACAAATGTGATGTCTATTTTACCTTTTTTGACCATGGGGAACCCATAGGAATACTTACATTTATGATTGGGTATATCAGGACCCCCCAAATTCCCTAAGTTCAATATGGCCTCTGTCTGAAAAAGGGTTTTGGCTACAAATTTTGAACTACAGTAAATGTGCTACAAATGAGGATGTGGTGTCTATTTTATGTTTATTGACCATAGGAAGTGCATTGGCATATTTATATTTATGCTTGTGTAAGTCTGGAACCTGTACTCTTTTCAAGACTGTGGTTGAAAATCCTTTTTTACCACAATTTTTAAGGTTATTCTCAATGTTGATTAATTTCCTTATATAAAAGTGAAATGCTTTCAGTGTACCACAGGTGAATACATTTTAAAGTGTAATCATATAAGAAAGAATAAGACACAATTATTATTGCAAGGCAATACATATATTATGTCAAATTGTTAAAAGGTTTGCGTAGCATAACAAAAAACAACAACATAAAAAAACAACAGTGAATTATCATGGTCTCTCTCATGAGTTCTTATTCTCATGGTCTCACAATTGTAGTCATAAGAAAAAGTACACCTGGAAGGAAGATGGAAAGGAAGTAGTTGGCTAAACACTGTCTGAGACCACAGGTGGACTTACATGGACCCATTACAATTTGCATATTGTCCAGGTGGGTGTGGAGGATGGCTTAATCTACCTGCTTCATAGAAGAGACTCTCACCTGAACAGGGCTGGCAGAATTGTGAGGATCTATCTATCTATCTTCATCTTTCACCATTGCTGTCCATCTTGCTTACAAGCATGGAGTAGCACTAAACAGCTGCTCCACCACAGTCCATACAGTCAACTATATTTGCTCAGAATTGCCCAAATCTGGAATTCTGATTCTCCCTCATACAGTATATGCCTTCCCTACATTCCTTCCCTACATGCCTTCCCTACATTCCTTCCCTACATGCCTTCCCTACATTCCTTCCCTACATGCCTTCCCTACATTCCTTCCCTACATGCCTTCCCTACATTCTCTCTGGATTACAGATTACCTGACCGAGCGACCACAGTTCGTCAGACTGAAGAACTGTCTCTCCGACACTGTGATCTGCACCACCGGAGCGCCACAGGGAACTGTGCTCTCTCCAGTCCTGTTCACCCTGTACACATCTGACTTCTGCTACAACACCGAGTCATGCCACATGCAGAAGTTTTCTGATGATACTGCAATTGTGGGGTGTATCAGGAACGGGCAGGAGGAGGAGTACAGGAGCCTGGTGGAGGACTTTGTGCAGTGGTGCAAACTCAATCACCTTCAACTAAACACTTCAAAGACCAAGGAGATGGTGGTGGATTTCCGCAGGTCTAAGCCCACTCTGCTACCAGTCCACATTGATGGGGTCAATGTGGAGGTGGCTAGCACCTACAAGTATCTGGGTCTCCACCTGGACAATAAACTGGACTGGTCAGCCAACACTGATGCACTCTACAAGAAAGGGCAGAGCAGGCTGTACTTCCTGAGGAGGCTGCGGTCCTTCAATGTGTGCAGTAGGCTCCTCAGGATGTTCTACCAGTCTGTTGTTGCCAGCGTCCTCTTCTATGCAGTAGTATGCTGGGGAGGAAGCACAAGGAAGAAGGATGTGGGGCGAATTGACGCATTGTTGCACTGTTGACTTACTCATTTGCACTATCACCATGACCAATATCACCATTGCACTACCACCATGACACTCATTCACTCAGAGCACCTTAGAGCACCTTACCATACCTTATGCACAGAGAATCACAGGCTCAGTCCCTGCCTCAGTCATTGCAAGCGCCTCTGATTTATTAATCACCACTATGTGGATACTGTTTTTAGAATTGATTTAGATTACAGTAAGTGTTAGTTAGTATAATTTGTATTTTTGCAATTTGTATTTTAGTATATTTTTATATATTGTATTAAGTGTTAGTATAATTTGTATTTTAGTATATTTAGCATATTCTTTATCTTCTACTGTCCTTACTGCTTAGTTGTGTTTTTATATTATATACTTTAATTACTCTTTCTGCTGTTAAATAATGTGTTTGTGTTGTATGTATGCTGCTGAGACCTTGAATTTCCCCTGGGGATCAATAAAGTATCTATCAATTAGAAAATTGGTGAATGCAAATTGTGGGGCAGCTGTGGTCTACTGGTTAGCACGTTGGACTTGCAACCGGAGGGTTGCCGGTTCGAACCCCGATCAGTAGGCACGGCTGAAGTGCCCTTGAGCAAGGCACCCAACCCCTCACTGCTCCCCGAGCGCCACTGTTGTTGGCAGCTCACTGCGCCGGGATTAGTGTGTGCTTCACCTCATTGTGTGTTAGCTGTGTGCTGAGTGTGTTTCACTAATTCACAGATTGTGATAAATGCAGAGACCAAATTTCCCTCACGGGATCAAAAGAGTATATATACTTACTACTAAATGTAGGATCTAAACATAGGCAATCACAAATGTAAGCATTCCTGTGTGTTTTTCATGGTAAAAAAAAATAGACATTATGTATTCATCTGTAGCGTATTTGGTTCAAAAGTTGTAGTTAAAAAACCCTTTTCGGGCAGTAGCCATATTGTATTTGGGATCCACATATACCCAATCATAAATATAAATATTTTTTGTGTTTCCCATAGCCAGAAAAGGTGAAGTATATATCAATTTTACATTTGTATCTCATCTGGTTCAAAATATGCAGCCAAATCCCTTTTCAGGTTGGCCTAGATAAATCATTTCAGTATGCCGTCAGCTGCATCCATGCCAAATTTGGTGCTTGTAGATAAATTGGCGCAAACAATGGGGTGTAACTACAGTCAAAACTGCTTTTTTGGACAGCGGCCATATTAGAATTGGAGGATTAAGCGGTCCAGATATACTGGGTCATAAATATAAACATTCCTATGTGTTTCCCATGATCAATTAAGATGAAAAAGACATCAAGTTTGTATTTGTAGCTCATGTGGTTCAAAACTTATAGTCGGAACCCTTTTTTCGGGCAGCGGCAATATTGGATTTGGCCGCCATCTTGGCCCCGGCGCCCTAGCTTAATCATTTCAGTATAACTTGAGCTACATCTGTGCCAAATTTGTCACTTTTAGATGAATTTGTGCGAAATGACCTATTTATGTGCTAAATAGGCTATTTTCAGACTGGAGGTGCTGGCTAAGAGAGGCCTTGTAATGTCTACCAGCTGAACATTTTAGCCAAAAACGTTAAAGGTCACCTAGAAATTAATATAGATTTAAATAGTGTAGCCTAGGCTAGAATAGAATAGCAGTGGACTGTAAGTGCCTAACAGTGATTTGTTTGTTTGTTATTTTAGTATTTTTGTTTCTTGTTATTTTGTTCCATTATGACAGCATCACTATAATACCACAAATACATCCATATCACGTGATGTGTCCAGACAACTTTCTATTTCAGGTCACTTTTCACATTTCAGTTTTTCTGCCACATATGACCTAATACATTTAATTCCAGATTCCCCCCAAAATAATGAATTTGTTGTAGTTTATCTCGAGTTATTTTGAACATAGTTGAATATTGGGGAGGACATGTTTCCCTCAAAGTATATTAAGATTACAGCGTTGGATCAATGCGACAGTGAAGTGGATCATTTTGGAAAAAAAGTTAATCTCCGTCTGTGATTGATGTCTGCTGCCGGGTCTGGTCATGTCTGAAAATAATTTTACTAAAATTGCTTGAGCATGCCTGCTTGATTCCGGAGGAGGACTAGCCTAGAAATCTAGACGCGCCCCTAGCGGCAACAAGGCTAGTCTAGCAACTCTCCGTTGGCTTGTGAGCTCCAGAAATCGAAACTTAATCAGGCCATTGAAATCGTGTATAGAGTCGTTAGGTGGGCTTAACATAATGATTGATTGCAGAGTTGCAACGGGTTGGCTTGAATTCCCTGCTACTTGAAAACAAATAAGATGGATGTTGCTGCTGGCGAACAGTGTGACACGAGTTAAGCTTTTATTATGTTGGCAAACGTTTGAGCCAACATAACTAGCCAACTCCGCTGGTGGGAAACGCATGCGACTCATAGCGCTGCCGCTGTCCTATTGCGTGCAGAGGGAATTTGAAAGACAACTGATTATCCCGCCCCTCGGACTGAGCACTGCGAACGGTGAGTGCCCAGACCCTACATTTTAATGTGGGTCTGGCTCGCCAGGCTAGAGGAGGACGCTTATTGCTGAAATAGCATTGAAGCGGATTGGCAAAATGATGCATGACGCCCTGCGCAAGAGTGAAACGAAACTGGGAAGTCTGTGGCTTGTGAACATGCTGAACATATGAAAATTAGTTATTCTCCCTTCTCTTCAGTCAGAAGGACTTAAACTCAGGTAAACGACATTAGTTAATTAAACAAGACAAACACTTCTACTGCACGCTTGTGACGTTTCGGGTGAGTTAGTCAATGATCCGTGATCTTACCCAGCTTCACGCAACCTGTTTCGTAAATGTGCATGGCGTCGGAGCGTCAATGTAAAAACGCTATTGTGTAAACATATAACTTGTTCTTGTAATCGGCATAACAAGTAGCCTAGCAAACAACAGCAAAACTTAACAAGCTTCCGCGTTTTATGGAATCGGGTGGCAAAATGAATTGCTTCTGTACTGCTGTCAGAACACACCATTGGCCTAGGAGTCCAACAGATAATCCTGATGTTTAACGAGCGTAGCCTAAATTCGTATGAGAGGACTTGATTCTTTGAATATTCCTGTATTGTTGTTTCTTTTTTTATGAATATAGGCCTAACCTAGGCTACTAAAATGCTTTTGATAGAGGACACATCGTCAACCACACCCTTTACTCGCTATGGGCTTTCGCTATGGCGCCACCATTGATGTCTCATGTATAGATGTTCTAATTAATTAATTAATTACGGATTTCATGACTGTAAACTGTTTTCCAGTAGCCTACAAACTTTAGCACAAAGCACATAGCCTACGGTGTGTGTGTGTGTGTGTGTGTGTGTGTGTGTAAGTGAGAAAGAGTTGTGCTTGTGTGTGTGACAGAGACAGCAACACATTTTTGATCACAACCCAGAGAGCAAAGGGGCGTTGAATCCACGTTGAATCAACCTCCGCCGCTTCAAACAAACGTGGATTCAACGCCCCTTTGCTATCTGGGAAGAGTCAATGAGTAAACTCCCTGTCTGCAAACCCCATTTCTATAGGTTTTTTGCGTTCTCCATCTCCATCTTTTTGAGGTTACACAGCAATGACCAGAGTGACTCTGACCAGACATCTGCGTAACCATCAATGACATGTCTGACCCTCTGAGTTTCAACAATGAACCATCACAGTCTGTTGAGAGGTGGGGAAATACGAGAGTGAGAGAGAGCCTGTTCTGCAACACAATTACAAATATATAATTACAGCACTTTGACTAGCTAAAGCATGTTTGTTTTCATACAGAAATGTTCCTCACAATAGATTATCTATCTATCTATCTATCTTAGACCACAGACACACAGATCTCCCTCTCCAGTTCCCAGCTGTGTGTCTATGAAGAGTGAATCAGATCTTTCCATGGATCTGCCTTTGAAATTCAGCAGTGAATCCAAACCAGTGGGACTAAAGTGAGTAAAGAGACAAATTAAGTAACAGTAGAATTAAAGGTGCTCTAAACGATGGCACATTTTTTAGGCTAAAACATTTTATGTCACTTACTGCAAACATCACCTAACCAACCGCTAGCTGTCTGTGTTCTGAATACACTGTAAAAAAAACGCGATCTCTGTGGACAGCCCAGGCTCCAAAAACGGCAACTAAAACAACCTGGCCAAACCTGGTCAAGCCCATACAAACATAAAAAAACTGTTCCAGCAAATCACAGACGAGATGCGCGTTTAGGAGAGTTTCAATTGGACGGGAGCAGCACGGGAGGGAGGGGGAGGAAGTAGCAAGCTAGCTCTCTGTTTTGTTTGAAAGTCAACAGAAGTGACGTTACCCAGCATCGCTTAGAGCACCTTTAAGTAACAGTATAATTGTGACCTATAGATTTAGTGAGCTAATCACATGCGATGCAGCAGATCTACCTTGCAATCAATAGAAAGAGCCCACTACATCATCACAACAGAATCACAATCATGCTGCACGTAATCATTCTTACGTTTTCTCAAGGTTTCAGTATCACAATTTAATGGCAAAGTGAAATAGACTGAGAGAGAGAGAGAACATGATTTGTTACTGCTGTTCTGTATCATTTTATACACGTTCACAGACCACAGAGCCACAGCCCTGTGTCTCCAGTGCCCAGCTGTGTGTCTATGAAGAATGATGGGTCTATGTGTGGTCCTCCCAACCTCAGTAGTGAAGCAGCACACTCTAAGCCCATGTGAGTGTGTGTATGTGTCTGTGTTTGTGAGTGTGTGTTTGTGTGTGTGTTTTGTCCTTTGTTGTTGTGTGTGCCGGAGTTCGCAATCTAACTCCTAGTGGGGAGGGTGGCAGCTTTGTAGCATGTGTTGGAGATAGGGTTGCACTATTAACACAATGCTGAAAATAAACTAACTCCGCAAAAATATGTAGTCTAGAGAAATGTTATTTATTTGACATTTTATTTCTCAATAATTTGTAAAGGTTACCGGCAAACACTGCATAGTCCCGTTATCGTGTTTGCTAGCCCCTTCCAGCCAACTACTTTCAGGTTAGTATATTAGCTTGTGTTAGGCACTGCTGAATTTCCACAGTGATCAACACACTGGGTTCTTGCTGTCTGTGTCGCTGTGACTTGTAGTTTTATATCTGGGCACGTCAGTCTCCAGATTTAAAGTATTCTGTCTGTTCCGCTTGCTTGATTATTCATAAATGGCTTGATTTACCAGCAAGCTGAGAATTGTTTTTAAATTGCGAGCAAATAGGCTACTGATTAGGCTCTGATATATATATATATATATATATATATATATATATATATATATATATATATATATATACTGTATATATATATATATTGGATGAACCAAACAAAAAGGGATCAGCCTTTATTGGAATTCACCCTTTAGATTTCAATATGTGAATTTTCTGTGACCAATGAAGCTTTTTATGTTCACTTTTAGATTTGTTGTTGCTATAATTGAGAAGACAGTAAAAAAGGCATTAAACTTGGTATCGATTTGAGTATCAACAATCGTATAATTTCACTGGTATTAGTGGTCTATCTGGTAGAAGTGTCTGGTATTGTGATATAAAAACAGACTAACACGCTCAACACCTTGGACTATTCACAACTGGGTGTTAAATCCTCCTGATTAACAAAAATTAGCTTTAGAAATAAAGGATAGCAGTAGAGTGCCTGGAGTGCTATCCTTTTTTTCTAAAGTTTATTTTTGGTATTGTGACATCCCAATTGCCTATGGAGGCCTATTATGTTAAAGGCACCCTTAACCGTTTTTTTTTACCTTAATATAACGTTTCCAAAATAATTTTGATGGCACATACTGTAACCTCATAACATAACGAACAGTACTTCTGCCATTGTCTGCGAAGATTGTAGGTTGTCTGTAGGTGATTATATCGGTCTAGCAACTTTCTAGTTTCGGGTAGGAAACTGTTCCCCACAATCCCCCCTCCGAAATCAAAGCACAAAAGAGCTGTTATATGCTACAGGGATTCAGAGATCTTTTTCTACAGACTGCTGTCAGTGCATTCCCTCTATATTGGAGTTATGTTTATACTTTGTTGCAAAAGATGCATATTTAGTTTGTTTATTTTTGCGCTTCTCAAACAGAGGGGGACCCAGAGAGCAAGTCTTGTTAAGGGTGCCTTTAATTAGAAGGCTTAAATCACACTTGAGTAACACAATATTTAAAATCAACACCCCAAAATTATTTGAAACGACCTGTTTACAGACTTTTCTTAGAATTTGTTCTCAGAACATTTTCCAGATGTTTTTCATAAACTGGTCATAGTCTATGGAATGTAACGTTTGACAATGAAAAATGCATAGTGATTAGCAGTGAAGAATCCGAGTGGGGATGTTTTAAGAATCAAGTAGTAATGTTCTAAGAATCCTACCAGGCTAAGATATTACCACTCATGCAACGCTTCTTATCCAATCAGGTATTAATGGATAGTTCAGCTGGACCTGAAACGTTCATATCTGAGACTGCTCAACATGTTAATTCTGAATTTCAAAACGAAATGCACATGTACAACATTTTCTCAGAGTCTCCATGCAACTGCACTATACAGTCATATGTACTAATTGTACTAATGGCACACCATGTCATCCATTCTTCCTCAATCAGACACAGTGACCATCAGTAGATTATCCACAATGACCGACTCTATGTTCTGACATGCCTTTGTTCCCCATGTGTCTCTACAGGGAAGGGAGTGAATATCTGACGTTAAATCAACTCAAGGACTTTCACATGATGGACGCAGTATCCAAGACCATTGATCACAATTGCAGCACAAAAAAAAGTGAGTATTTTGACTTCAAGAGATAAACTTTACTAATCATAACATACAGCATTAATAATATAGTTAATGCTATTCTAACTTCAAAAAATGTCTGAACTTGAACATTGCAAAACCTGAACTCTAAAACAGATAGCTCTGGTCTTTTGTTCTGAAAGCCTCGTTCGAAGCCATTGTAAAACACACCTGTGACCAGATTTCAATTAGTGTTACTATACCGAACAACAATCAGCTGCTGTGTCTGTTTATTACTTGGCTGCTTGTCTGTTGCTGAAGGACTGCTTTGTTTGGCAGAAAAATGGTAATATACATGGGCGAATTGTTGCATTTTTGTTTCTGTGTGTTTACTAATGAAACCTAGCTAGGTAGTAACCATTTTGGGGTTTGTTCCTTAAACAATTTCTAATGTTTACTACTATGCACTACTTGTTACAAAAGTTCCAACGAAAACCGAAAACAATCGCTTCTACCTAGCTCGAGTTGCTGTAGCCAACAGCTAAGACTTGTGCATGCATGTGATATTAACGCTACTTCTTTGTTGTTGGAATGTCAAGCAGATGCCAAGGTCCTAAGGAGAGTTATAGAGAATCACAAAGCCAATCTAAAGAGGAAGTTTGAGAACATATCTGAAGGCATCACCAAACCAAGACCTGAGACATGCCTGAATGAGATTTTTACAGAGCTCTACATCACAGAGGGAGAGAGTGAATGTGTGAATATGGAACATGAGGTTTGGCAGGTAGAGTCAGCATCCAGAGCACAAACCACAGAATACATACCAATAAACTGCAATGACATCTTCAAGCCCTTTCCTGGACAGGAGAAGAATATCAGAACTGTGATGACCAAAGGTGTTGCCGGTATTGGAAAAACAGTCTCCGTGCAGAAGTTCATTCTTGATTGGATACATGGGGTAGCCAATCAGGATTTAGATTTTATGTTTCCCCTTTCTTTCCGTGAGCTGAATTTGGTCAGAGATGATCAGTATAGTCTTCACAGGCTCCTGCTTGACTTCTACCCTGAGCTGAAGGAGCTGAATGATGATGAATACAAAGACTGTCAAGTTCTGTTCATCTTTGATGGTTTGGATGAGAGTCGATTGCCTCTGACTTTCCAAAAGAAGAACAAGGTTTCTAATGTAAAACAAACATCAAAAGTGGATCTTCTGATGACAAGCCTCATACAGGGAACTCTGCTTCCCTCTGCACTCATCTGGATAACGTCAAGACCCAAAGCAGCCAGTCAAATTCCTGCTCAGTATATTGACCTGGTAACAGAGGTACGCGGATTCAATGATCCACAGAAGGAAGAGTACTTCAGGAAGAGAATCAGTGATGAGAGTCAGGCCAACAGAATCATCTCCCACATTAAGGCATCCAGGAGTCTCCACATCATGTGCCACATTCCTGTCTTCTGTTGGATTGCTGCCACTGTACTTCAGGAGATTCTGGTTGAACAAGACAACACCCAGGAAATACCCAAAACTCTGACTGAAATGTTCATTCACTTCTTGCTTATCCAGACCACCAGAACGAATCAGAAATATCAAGGAGGAAATGAGCCCGATATGAAGAAGCTTCTGGAATCTCAGAAAGAAATCATCCTGAAGCTGGCAGAATTGGCTTACAATAATCTACAGGATGGCAATCTCATCTTTTATGAAGAAGACCTGAGACAGTGTGGCATTGTTGTCAGTGAAGCCTCAGTGTACTCTGGCATGTGTACTGAGATCTTCAAGGAAGAATCTGTGTTTCACCAGAGAAAGGTCTATTGCTTTGTGCATCTGAGTGTCCAGGAGTTCCTGGCAGCTCTGTTCATCTTTTCCTCTCATGGCATGAGAAAGTTGGAGGCATTGAGACCCTTCATCCAAAACGAAAGAGGTCTGCAATCTTTGCTTCAATTGCTGAAGAGTGTGATAGACAAGTCTTTGGAAAGCAGGAATGGACACCTGGACCTTTTTCTTCGCTTCCTTATGGGCATCTCTCTGGAGAAAAATCAGGGACTTCTGCAAGGTCTACTGAACAAAACGCTCAACAGCTCAGAAAACATCAAGAATGTTTGTCTGTATATTAAGCAACTAAAGAGGAAGCATCTCCATCCTGAAAGATGCATTAATCTTTTCCACTGCTTGTTTGAAATGAATGATCATTCCATTCATGAAGAAATTCAGCAGTACCTCAAATCTCCTAAGGATTGGAAATATCAGTTGTCTCCAGCTCACTGTTCAGCACTGGCCTACATGCTTCTGATGTCTGGGGAGGTGCTGGATGAGTTTGACCTGAAGAAATACAACACAACAAATGAGGGACATAGGAGACTGATCCCAGCTGTAAGGTGCTGCAGAAAAGCACGGTGAGAGAGCGCAAAATAGTAAAAAGTTTCCATTTTTATTTGCCTCAAAAAGGTTATCCATTGTCCATATTTGTCTGTCTGCCTGTCTGTCTGATTGTCATGTCTGCCTGTCTGTTTGTCTGTGTGTCTGTCTGTCTATCTGTCTGTCTGCTGTGTCTATTGTCTTATCCACATGGACTATCCAAGCAGAGAGCTGAGGATGAGGGCCTTCTTCATGAGTCTATCTTGACTTTGTCTTTGAGGAACAAAAACCATTAAAAACAGCTGAACAGTGATACAGTAGTACTACAGCAACACCTAGTGGAGCAGCAAAGACACTGCCTCACATAAGGATGAAAGTCTATGTAGTCTAGACTTAAGTTTACCTTTCTCAGATTGGAAAACAAAGTGCTAAATAATAATTACTGTTGCTCACAGCACTTACAGCAAGAAGGAAGTTCGCTTTAATTAAAGTAATTAAAGGGGAAAAATAAGAAAACAATAAGTATTTAAGATAAAAGTCACTCTGAACATGCTAGTAATCCTAATCCTTAAAGGTGAATGGGTTTTAGATATATTAAGTATGACCATAAGCTAGAGTAATGGATGAGGGGTGACCCTATCCCGACCCGAAGCATTCCGAATTTAGTTTTACCGATTCTTCCATAGCTCGATTAGTGATAGCAACCGGGCATGTCTCACACTGCAATAAATTGCTTCTTTTAAACCATCTACAAGTCTAACAAGAGCTCCATACTTTGTTGACAGTGTAATTAGGTCCTTAACATTTAAAATGTGGCATTGGCAACATTGTATGTGTGCTGAACATTTATGTACAAGACAGTTTATACAGACACTACCTAGAGTAATTTTTCTGCTTGTTTTCCGGGCGACGCCATTTTGAATTCAAGACTCGATGAGTCTATCAACGAATGCAAATCTTGTGTTGTTGATGGGAGGAATGTGCGCTTGAGTGCGCGACGCACAGCCCTTTTTGAATAAATATACAGTATATTCCCCTCTTACTCCAGACTTGCTGGCTGCGGACTCCGGAGCAAGTCCTGTGAGTTTGTGGCTTCAGTTCTGCAGTCAAGCAGCTGCCTCCTTACATTGCTGGACCTCAGTCACACTGACCTGCAGAAGATGGAAGAGAAACTGCTGTCTGGCCTTCTGAATCCACACTGCAAACTGGACATACTGAGGTAAGTCCTTTTACACAGCACAAATCTCTGTAAGGACCTTTTTTACCATGGAAAATGTGTAGCAGTTTATCTATCTGAAATATGTCAAGAAATGTTGATCATTTTAGTGTTGATAGCATTGACAGTGCTTCCCCTACAGTGTATTCAGCAGCGGCGCAGCGCCACTCCTGGAATTCAAGCACCGCTGCAAAAAAGGTTCCCTAATTTAAAAAAAAAAAACGCAAGTGAACTTCAGGAACAGCTGGTGTTCGTTCAGGTTTGATGTCAACAAATAATAGTAGGCTATGTTGAAGGCGCAGTCAGGGATTCCACAGGAGATCACGTTTGTTTGTGTTTATGTTTAAGTTTATTAGCAGATGGAATTTTGTGCAAAAAAACGTAGCTTGCATTATGTTAACCAAGGAACCAAATTAAACACACCAGCGAGGTAGCTCGCCCCTACCTTCAGTAGCCTATTCTCAGATAAATTCCACACATTGTTTCGTTTTTGTTTGTTATACAGTCAATGCTTTCAAGCCCTGTGTTGCTAACATACCTAGGCTGTGAAACTAAGGTTGGTGTGTTTAATTGAAACTATTGTGAAACTATTGGTGTGTTTAATTGAAAATGAGGAAAAATCAAACCTTTAAGGACATCAATTATTTTTGAATGCGTCATGTATTGTAAACAAATAAATGTTATTATATAAATAAATGTATTAAGTTATGCACAGCACTGTACATTCTAAATAGTAATAGTTTGTACAGTGGCCTGTGATTAAGCTTTATTTTTTGTAATTAAAGTCAAAGTCAGCTTTATTGTCAATTTCTTCACATGCGCCAGACATACAAAGAGATCACAATTACGTTTCTCACTATCCCATGGTGAAGACAAGACATACTTTACCAATTAAGTCCACAGACAAACATAACATTCAAGTAAACAAAAAAGTAAGTAAATAATTTGTAACTCAATCTGTCAATTTCTTTTGACAAAATCCACCAGAAGTCACCATTTAAGGAGTGATTTTCCTATGAAAAATGTCTAGGGTAAACACTGATTGATATAATTAATTGAAGGCAGGTTGCAGATTGAAGACGTGGAATGTTCGGAAAGGATATGCTTCTTCTTTTAAGATTAATTTACATCAGACCAAAAATGACAGACAGATGTTGTTTAACATGTTATGTTATCTGTGACTGCTTTGTCTGTTATATTTATTTACAGACTTTCTGATTGCAAACTCACAGATAAATCCTGTGAGATTATGGCTTCAGTTCTACACTCACCAAACTCCCTGATAGAACTGGACCTGAGTGACAATGACCTGAGAGATTCTGGAGTTCAGCTTCTCTCTAAGGGACTGTCACGTCCCCACTGCAAACTGGAGATGTTAAGGTTAGAGTTAGAATTTGTCAGTGTTTCAGCAATTCTAACTAGTGATATTCACACATTAATATAACACCAATATCCTTATCTGGTCTTCCCCGTCTCTTACTTTTAGCCTGTCCGGTTGTCTTATCTCAGAGAAGGGTTGTATTTGTCTGGCTTCAGCTCTGACGTCAAACCCCTCCCATCTAAAAGAGCTGGATCTGAGCTACAATTATCCTGGAGAATCTGGACTGAATGTGTTAATTGCTGGAGTGGAGGATCCTCACTGTAAACTGAAGACATTAAGGTATGTTTAAAGTATCTTCCCAGTAGTGTGTTGTTAATTTAGCCAGACTTCTTATTTTAAATGCCAGTAAATTCTGGCATTTAAAAATGTGTGGCCCCAGCCGTGGCGCAACTGGCTGGGGCACTTGCAACGTACGCCGGCGACCCGGGTTCGATTCCCGCCCCGTGGTCCTTTCCGGATCCCACCCCAACTCTCTCTCCCACTCGCTTCCTGTCACTCTCCACTGTCCTGTTGCATTAAAGGCATAAAAGCCCAAAAAATATACTTTAAAAATGTGTCTGTGTGATATGTCACTTTCTTACAGGGCTGACCACTGTGCAGAGGTTAGAACAAGGCCAGGTGTCCAGAAATGTAAGCCTTGCATGTCTTGTCTGTTTCTTGAATTCTTCCTTTATTTGTTTGTGGATTCCGATGAAGCAGCTGACCTGTTGACTATTTGAAACCGCATGGCAAACACAGCAGGAATAGCCTACATGATAGATGTTGTGCCAGGCAACTGTAAGACACCATAAATGTCTCAAAGCCTGGATACTATTAACTAGTAGCCTAGTACACGTTTTCTCGTGCCATACAGGGTGGCTAGCTGCTTGCCAATCTGCAAGTCCACTCACTGGCAGAAAACAAAGCGAGTGGGTTGGGGACGCCTCACGATACACCTCCCCGTCCCTCCCCGGCGAGGAGAACATGTCGCACACAAACTAACCCAGCAGATAGAACTTAAATCGCAGCTTACCTTTAAAAAAATCCATGGAAAACAACATCCACTAAGAAGACAAATCCATTGTTTAAATCCATCACAAGTTTTCAGCAAGCCCATTCGCAATATAATTATGTGCAGGCTAGCTAGCCTAAAATCTATCAAAGTGCAACGTTGTTCGGATGTTGTCATTCAATTTTAAGTGTCGCTATGAGTAAGCTATTAGCTAAAGCTAGACAGTGTTGGTTGCAAAATATTTGACTCCCATACGAACAAAACTACACAGCATGTCCTTAAGTCGATGTCCCTTTCATTTGTCAAGAAAGAAATCCAATAAATGTGTGACTCCTCCGCCGCCCGCACGACACAGACAGTAAATTATTATGTGTCCATGAGTAGCAAAATTCCTGTAATTGCATACGTTTCCAATGGCATTGGCTTGGATCATGTTGTGGCTGTTTTTTGGTTTTCTGGCTCTTAAAGTGTTATTTTACTTAAATTAAGTACAACGATAAAGTTTTAAAATGTTCCAGTGTAGCCTTCTCATTATTTTGTATTTTGTAATATTCTGTTGATGGAGGCCTAATATTAAGCCTTACTAGACAAAACTCACTAAATGTTATCTTAAGGCTATCATTGTTATCATATAAATGTTTCTATAGAGTGATAAAAGTCCAAATGGTCAATAAATTAGAAGTTAAGGTATTTTGCCTTTGTATGACCCATTATTGTTTTGCAGATAATGCAAAGGCAGAATAAAGTAAGATAAGGGTCAAAGGTCAAGTTTGAGCTGATTTTTTTTTTTCATGTAGATACATGTATTCATTATGACAATTACTTGGCAAATTTTCAGTGTCCTACCTATCATACAATTGGCTGGACAACAAAAAAAACTTTAAAGTCATTTTTCTCAGTTTCACACTCTGGCGAGTTAAGGTATTTTGCCTTTGTAGGGCAGTACGGGACCGACAGTAATGGGGGAGTTCCGATATGTAGGCCTACAAAGCTAACATATCCTGTGTCGGTTTGAATCTCATCTCCTCTATAGTATCTCTATAAGTTCAGTATTCACACCAATGCGCAACAATTCTGGAAATGGTTTGGAAAAATTAATGATGGAAAAAAGTTATTAATTGTGAAATTACGCAGGCTAGAATGCATATCACGGACCACCTGCAATGACGCCGCGGACCACCAGTTGAAAACCCCTGCTGTACATGATAAATGGGTCTCCTTTTTCTGTGTGTGTGTTTGTATGTATGTGTTCGTAAATGTGTGTGTGTGTGTGTGTGTCTGTCTGTCTGTCTGTCTGTCACTCCCTCCCTACATTCTGATGAGGATGTTCTCTCCTCTCCTCTTATCTGCAGATGCCTGTGAGCTCACACTGGACCCAAACACAGCACACAGAAACCTCTCCCTCTCTCAGACCAACAGAAGGGTGACATTTGTGAGAGAGGAGCAGCCGTATCCTGACCACCCAGAGAGATTTGACTGCTGGTATCAGGTGTTGTGTAGAGAGGGTCTGTCTGGACGCTGCTACTGGGAGGCTGAGTGGAGTGGGGGTGGAGCTGAGATAGCTGTGGCCTATAAAAGCATCAAGAGGAAAGGGAAAGGTAATGAGTGTAAAGTAGGAGTAAGTGACAAGTCCTGGAGTCTAATATGTTCTGGCCTCAGTTACTCTGTGAGGCACAAAAAGAAGAGCATTGACATAACTGCCCCCTCCCCACGCTTTAGCAGAGTAGGTGTGTACTTAAACTGGCCAGCCGGCACTTTGTCCTTCTACAGCGTCTCGTCTGACACACTCACCCATCTTTACACCTTCTACTCCACATTCACTGAGCCCCTCTGTCCAGGGTTTTATGTTTGGTCAGACTCCCCAGTGTCCCTGTGCCAGATCACATGATCACATGAGCTCACACGATCAATGGTTAGACTGAGAATTGTCGTCGCAAAATCAAAATTCCACTGGAATTCCAAATGGTTTTGTACACGCAGCCTTACAACACCCAAGATAGCAAGGGGCTGGCGGACCACTGGGGGCTGTCCGCTGGCATTTTGCTCATCGGTTCTCTGGCGGTCCACAGCCCTGCATTACTGGCCTGTGACGGGGCCTGACACGGAAATGCTTTTAAAAATGCATCTAAAATGTATTTTATTCAAGCATATACTGTAAACATCCTGAGATGGCACAATAGGCATTCCTCAGTTGATCATGTCCTCCAAATGACTCTATGTTCAGATTCAAGAAAATAAATGATTAAAAAAAAATGTCTGAAGAAATTGAGTATTTTCCGTTTTAGTCATTGTTCATTAAAACTGGAGCTTGGAGGCTATATCCTGACTTCAAGTTTTTTTGAAAGGAGTCTGGCTGTATGTCATATTTGCGTTAAAAGAAACACACAGGTTAGACAATACCACTGTAGGTCTACCTACTGTCATGCTAATAAAGCTACATTGAACTGAATTGACAAGCTCTTCTGCTGAAAAACAAACAATAGCAAAAAAGAGGATAGATTAAAGATTAGATCACTTGTTGACACAAAGGGACTTAGGGACTAGGGGGATTTAGGGACTAAGCTAAACTAATTTAGGGACTAAGCCGTCAACTGCCATTGAAAGCAACATCTAGACCAGATTTTTATTATTTTAAAAACATTGCTAAAGTATGGGGTCTCATCTCACAACCTGAAGCTTTTATCTCTCTAGTAGAGTCAATTACTGTAATAGTCTTTTTACAGGCCTCCCTAAAAAGACAATTAAACAGTTAAAGTTGATTCAAAATGCAACAGTAAGAGTTCTCACCAAGGCTAAAAGAACTGACCACATCAACCCAATTCTTAGGTCCCTACTGGCTTCCTACGTATATGTTACAGAATTGTTTTTAATGTAGCCTATAGCTGCTGTTTTTTATTTAAATCAATGCATGGAATTGGACCTGACAATCTTGCAGACATATTCCATTACTATATCCCCACTATATCCCTTAGATCGCAAGAGAGACTTTTATTGGTCGAACCAATATCTTTTATTTTTTTTATTCATTTTCATTTTCATCCATTTGTCCTTTACAAATTGTGTGTAAGCCTAGATGTATGTAAATCTGAACTCTTGTCTGTCTAATGGTGATAATCACATGCATGTTTTGTGTAGTCTACAGACATAACAAAATAACCAAAAACAGAATTTGATTCTAATAAAAGAACACTTTGTCATTACTTGCAGGTTGAGGTTATTTTTGGACTTTACTACAGGTCAATATTTTTGTTAAACTTTAAGGAAATAAGTTGAGCTTTGGGCAGTAACCGTTCTGGGGTGCGTTTCCAAAAACCCAAAACCATAGTTGCTAACCTGTTAGTGTAGCGGTTGTTGAGTGGACTAACGGTGTGTTTCCACACAACGAAATTTTGCGTCACTCTCATTGAGGTTGAATGGAGACGAAATTTGCCCTAGTTGGGCGAAATAAAAGCGAATCGCCGATGCAGGCGAAACAAAGTTGGCCAAAGTTTAACTTTATTTAAATGAGGACCATTCGAGAACCAATCAGGTCCGCGTCTTTGTGTTTGGAGGCGGGAGTTACAAAAAAAGTCTGACCAAGATGGCGGAGACTACCTGAGCTGTAACACGAACATTTGTCTGTGATTAAAATGTTTCTACACGAACATTGGCACTTGTATCAACACGAATTGTGGTTTATATGCCACACGAACTTAGTCAGAGCACATACACCACTAAATAGACCACTATATATGTTAGTTTAAGCACTCAATCTTTTTAGCTAGCTGACAGGCGAAATGCTAGTATTTTAGGACATTGGATTGCATTGTAAACCTAGCTAGACAGCTAGGCTACATGCTGCAACGCAGGTATGAAATATATTATGTCTTATTGACCTTGTTGTTTCTATGAACATGAATTGTTGTTTATAGGCAACATCAACTTAGTCGAGGCATAAAGACCCCTGGATATCTTCATTAAGTACTTAAACGTTTGAATTAACTGATTAGCCTAATTAGCTCGCTTGCCACCACTGGCTAGACACTGCAGTCAAAAGGTTAGCGGTTTCGCCATCACGCCCCCCGAGGCGAAATTTCGCTGGCCGAAAATCGCGAGGTGTTTCGCTGTGTGGAAACACACCGTAACCCTCAGTCCCCCCCTTTCCTTTGTGTAGGTACCTTGTATATTAGCATGCTTTATGAAGGTTTGGGATAAACTGGTATTTGGTTCATGTGGCAAAGCATTTTAGGTCCACTCCAGTCCACTAGGGTGCAATGGGGTGTGCCAGATCACACTCACCAGGGTAGGCAGGATAAGAGAAGGAGTTTGGGATCCTACTTTGAACTCCATGGTCTCCATGCCTGAACACCTGCCTGCTTTGTTCTTTTCCTTTCAAGGTAAAGTCACTATTTTCTGATGAGTTTTAAACTGATGTTGAATTGTCAATGTGTATTTAAAATAGCCAAATGAGTAGAGTGTTGCTCCTCTGTTGTATCTATTAATGTTTGTTTGAGCATTGTTTGGGTAAGGAGTTGAGCGCATGGTATTGATATGCAGTTTTATCAGTTGATGTTAAGTGCATTTTGGTGACTGGATTTGAAGTGATTTATATTTATTTATTTATATATATATATATATATATATATATATATATATATATATATATATTAGTTAGTGGTCGTGATTGAGTGAGGAGCGCTAGATTTAATGTGGGGACTTATCCTTGTCTGTGCAATCGTTGATGTTACTGTATTTGTAATGTGTAAATGGATGAAAATGACCATGAGTCATACGAATTTAGGAAATTATCCTTTTAATGCATATTTTTATATTAATCTTTAATAAAATGAACTCCATCGTCTCCATGCCTGAACACCTGGCTTCTTTGTTCTTTTCCTGAAGAACTTGGTTTGTGCTGGCCCAAGGTCCCCTAGGCTGGAGGTCGGCTACATTAGCAACTTAGTTGGTTGGCAATGGGAAATTGCATTGCAACCAACAAAGTTGCTTACTTAGTTAGCAACTGTGGTTTTGGGAAACGCGCCCCTGCTTATCAGCCACTTTTTTTTGTACTGTCTGTCATGGGTGATAATTTTCCTATCAAGCATGTCACTGCACACATCCCTGACTCTCACTATTTGATTCAGTTAAAACATCAAAAACATCTTTCTTAATGTAGGCCTATCAAAATCCCTACAGCCAATAAATTCAGCACAAAATGCTAATCATACATTTCTTACAGCCAAATAATTTATTTAAAGGGAGGGGACATTTTGAAATGAAATTGAAACTATAGTAGGAAGGTAAGATAGTTTTGTTATCACCAGACCAAGCTCAATCTTATTATTAAGCTCAATCTTATTATTAGTAAGCTTTATTATAATAACATAAATAAAGCTTACAACATAACTTATTATTTGGTCTCGTCTTGGCTAGTCTGAGATCTACAGCTCCCATTGACTCCCATTCAACACATCAAAGCAATGCTGACTTATGATAGCAACCATTTCACTTTAATAGTAGACTATATTTTGATGCAAGAGATATACAGCAAGAATAACATAAATTGGTTAAAGCAATGTGGATAAATCTAATGAAAAGTGTCAGACCCTAATGTGCTCATTGCTCAAATTTATATTCATCTAATATTGAATGTCAGAGTAGGCTAATGAGATTCAGAAATGTACCTTAATGATGCATCACAATTTCAAAAGGAATGAAGCTTAAAAAGAAAAACACAATAATTAAGAAACAACAATTATTTACCTTACTTTGGGTAATTGCCTGTTAAATTAAAGGTCCCATCGCATGAAAATGTCACTTTATGAGGTTTTTTAACATTAATACAAGTTCACCTAGCCTGAGTATGGTCCCCCAGTGGCTAGAAATGGCAATAGGTGTGAACCGAGCCCTGAGTATCTTTCTCCGCTTTTTAGAAAATGAAAGCTGAAATGGCCCAATCTGTAATTTCCCCCTTATGTTGTCATAAAGGGGAAAGGTTGCATCCTCTTTCTCTGTTTTGGCCGCCCAGAGAATTTGCCCCGCCCATGAAAAAAATGAGCTACGACCCACCTTGCAAGCCTAATGTTTTTTCGTTGAGACATCATGGCTTGCAAACGAGCGAAGCAGTTGCTCAGTGTTTCGATGTAGAAATGAAAACAACGTTTTTTTAGTTCCTTCATCTGAGCCTCTGAAGAACCAGTGGGTTAATTTTATTTTCTCTGGAAATGCGCTGACACAACTTCCAAAGTTTTATGTCTGCGCCAAACATTTCACAGATGACTGTTTCCTGAAGTTGGGCCTTGCTGACCGTCTGAAAATAAAGTCTGGATCAGTACCAACTCTGTTTCTGTCCCCACCCCTCACCTGTTTCTGTTTATTAGCCTTGTCACTGCCTCACCTGTTTCTTATGTTCATTACGAGACACTTTCTGACTTGTTGTGACCCATTTTCTCGATCCAGATTTAGATAAGGCCAGACAAGGCAAACCATAATATGTTTGCTTTTACAACACATGTAAAAAATATTAGTTAGTGTCAAGAGCTATCATTTTGCCATCAAGAGCTTATCATTTTGAAAATCCTTTACAAATGTGGATTTACTATACATTGCCATTTATATACCACCTGAATTAAAAGTGCATTGAAACATCTTAGCTTTCCCTGCTAGTCTTGTCCATCAGGGTGATCAACCTCATAGCCACACCCACACTCACAGTTCTCATATCCCAACCAAACAATCATTACCCATATCTACCATACCCAGTCAAGCTACATTTTAAGATTGAGATTGTTGTGTTATACTGATCTTTTATATATTCGTAATCTATATTATGTAATATGATGTGAAGAGTGTGCACATTGGCTTGTTTATGTTCTCATCACCCTTATGCAGAAGTCTAGCATACAATGGTAATCTATCTGAATATCAGTTAAAAGCTGCACAACACTATGCTAAGTAGTGTTTGCTGTCTCTGAATAGTTTTGTGAAGATCAGTCCTTGAATGTGGTGGACACTTACACTGAGTGTATTGGAATTATCTGTCTTACCACTGTTGTATTGTGTAAAATTCATATATTATCTGCAACATTTTCTGTATCATTATATAATAAGAAAGATCTCGCATTTGACTGATCTAGTGGCACTAGGGGCTGTATTTTGCACACTGGCACATGGCGTAAAACTCGTTATCCACCCACGCAAAGTTTAATTCGGTATTTTGCACGTTTTATTTTTTAAACAATGCGCCCAGGGGTGTGGCAATTAACAACCTAGGGAGGGGCCTGGCGCATTGTCTAAAAACGGCTATTGTACACCTGGTCAGAAGTCTATGGCGAGTTGTTTATGTTATTTTAAGAGCGCATTGTCAACAGTCATATTGGCAGGTGCACGCACTATCCTTCTATCATTCATGAACGCACACCAGCGCACGTCCATGCAAAACATTACAAATTGCACTATTACAATGGGAAACATAATTAGAATAAAGATATTACGAAATACTGTACATCTCATGATGAGTAGTTTTTCACCATCATTTGCAAATTGGTAATGACTGTTAAAAGTGATTAGGGGAGAGGCGAGAGACATGTATGGAGCACAGCTTAAGACGCACTGTCACAAGATAAGCAACTCCTCTGCAGGATAAATGTTGTTTTGTTCAGTCATTTGAGCAATATTTGGGTAAGTGTTGCTTTTTTCAGCCTATGTTTTCGATGGTAACCCATTGTCAGTCAATAGTGAGAGTAACTGCATATAACTGTCTTGTCGTGGACTGACACCTTGGTGAAGTTAGTTTCACTTTGCCAATGAGTTCAAATAATAGACGAGTGCAAATGCGTGAAGGCTATGCTAGGTTTTAATAAAGCATGATTTAGTGCAGGGGTCTCAAACACCTGGCCCGCGTCCTGCCCAATTCCGGCCCGCGACGTATGACAAAATAATAATGTAATCCGGCCCTTGAGGCCCTTGAGACAAACAACGATACTGATTAAAATAGACGATATATCCAGGTACGGTGACAAATCTCATTTGTAGGCCTACTCTGCTCCACTATGTGCAAGACATCCATAGCTTGATTCAAACCTAAAATCGCTGCGCAAAGTTTTCAGGAAATACTTGTATTACACGTGAGAAACGCGGAAGCGATGCAGGCCAGTGTTGCAGAAATTGAAGCAGAAATTAAGCAGACATAGGCCTACACCAAATGTTGAAAAACGTTCACGTGCGATGAAGTCTTAGGTAAGCTATGTTATTCACCTATTCTAATTCTGAAGGAGAATATCCTTTTGGAGATTATGATCGATCGTCTATGACCGTGATAGTCAAGGTGCGTCTGTGAATGGAGGTGCGTGTATACAACGGTGTCCACTAAGCATACCATGCTTGTTTCGACCCTCTGCCCAACATAGCTTGGAGGTTGCAGTGGTAATCGTGATGATAGTGTCCGTAATGGATGTGTTACAGACAGCAGGGCTAGTAGAAATAGGGCTCTAAAGAACTACAAAGTCACCCGCAATATGATGCGAACTTCTGGGTACTGCAGATTACCCGCGATAGGAACTGTTTGACCAGAATACTTTATTGTAGGCCTATATTGTAGTAATCTATTACTAAACCACAACATATTATGTGTTGGTATACATCTTAGGTGTTTTCCTGTTAATTTGTTATGTGGGTAATATGAAAAAAGGAAAGTAAACCTGCTTAAATATGTTCATCCAGTATTTACTGAAAGGTGCATAATTTGAGGTGCTTGCCATCCAGTGACAAATTACATGGGTAAATTTACCCCCTTCATAAACTTTTGTTTTACTCAAATATTTTTACATTTACAGTAGGACTTCATCTCTGACCACTTTCAAGCCATGGCCTTTTGAAATTTTGATATAAAAATCCAATGGTGTTGCTTTCTTAACCCTGATGCCTAGTTTGCCAGGTTTAAAAAAGTTATGAGAGAAAATATTTTTATTTGGTGTGAAACACACACACATACCTGTTTTTATGTTTTTCATTTATTTTATAATTTGTATTAATATTTATTTTATCATTATTTTATTTATAAGCTAAGGTTGCTAGCACAGGTGTCTAAAACTAGATAAAACACTTGCACTTTCTGTTTGCAGTTTTGTGTGGTATTTGAAAAAAAGAACATTGCATTTTCAGAAATAGCCGGCCCTCCAATCAGATGACGTTGGCAGAATTGACCCCCAGCTCATTTGAGTTTGAGACCCCTGGTTTAGTGGAATGACTATTCCATATGGTCTCGCAAGCAGCCTCCTTCAAATGCGCCGTTGAATGCCAAAATACAGATGCATTTATTTGACATATCGCGCTTTGCGCCGTTAAAGGGAATGACAGATGTCATTCTCATTGGTTTAAATGATTTTACGCCCCCAAACACACCCATATGACTGATTAAAAAACCTAGGAACACCTTGTTGCGCCATGCGCTCGACGTTTGATAAATGGCACCTGAAGATATTTGATTTGATACCAAAATTTCCCATTTGTTTGACATTTGAACTTTCAGCTTCCTAACACTTTAAAAGCATGAAAAATGTTTTTTTACAAAGTTCCAGTGATGAAGGAAATGCTTTTGTCTTGCCCTGTCTAATCCTAAAACAATATTTAACTGTAAACCATACACATTGGCTTTGAATTCACAAGGTACAAGTGAAGAAATAGTCAAGCCAGAAAGTGGCTCAATAAACATGACGGGGAACAGGTGAGACAATGATTACTCTAATAAGCACATTCAGGTGAGGGGCTGAAACAAGGAGCCAAAACGCCAATTGTTGATTTGGCACGGAATGACCCCAATGTGATATCACTGACTGTAAACATTAGCGCATGGTACTGTGGCTGCAAGCTGCTCAAGGCCACACCCCACCCTCCACCCTCCTCTCTCCTCCTCATTAGCAATTAAAGCTACAGACACAGAAACGGCACGTTCTAAGGAAAGCCCATTGTGGGAGTGGCTCATAGTGGCTTGGGAAAGAGCCTGTCATGGGACCTTTAAATATTTCATGGCGCCATTGCACTGCATGGACACCAGGTGGCGGCATTTGACTACTTGCTTACATCAGCCAAAGTTCAATGCCATGGTGCCATCTCGTGGCCCTAGAATATTTAATGTCTAGAATATGTTACGGTAAGACGTGTGACCTTGACAATCTTACTAATTTTTCTTCTAATTTATCTGATTAACTGTGTTTTTCGGCCCTTCCCAGATTACCAAAATGTTTTTTTTGTCTTTGACAAATGTGTTAGTATCAGTACTTGTTTGCAAAAGCTAAGTCTGCTAAGTCAAAATTCAGTGATAAAATAGAGAGAAAAAGATTGGATTCTGTTATCAGTATTTCATTCACATTCATATTCATTCATATGTAGAGAGAGAGAGAGAGAGAGAGAGAGAGAGAGAGAAATGAGTAGGGTGGAAAGAGTTAAACACAGATCAGTAGAACCCGTCCATCCAGTTCTCTATAGGAAGTGCCTGAGCTTGAAGGAGTTAAACTTTACAGTGTGAAGGAAGCGAAAGAAAGTCAAAACTGTGAGTTTTGTTTTAACTAAATGATATTTTTTCAATGCTCAATATTTCTACTGAAGTTTGGTGCTGTTTGTATTTTAGAGTATTTGTAGCCATTTTCAGCAGTTGAAAATGAGACCAGAATAGCATAATGGGACTGCACTTGTTCTTGGATTCTTGGTTTGATTAAGATTATAGAGTTTCAGAAATACTCAGTACATTTTTGACAATTTTGTTGATAGACATTTCAATTTGTGTTAATTGTTGTGATCACAACATTTCAATGAAATCCGTAGAATTTTAAGTTTTGAATAATGTCCATGGCCCCCCTCCTGGAACCTCATGCCACCCCTTCGCCACCCCAGGAAAAAATCTCTAGATCCGCCCCTGGAATTTTCAACTGCTGAAATGGAGTGCAGAATCAATCTCATTTACTTAAAAAAAACCTCACAATTTTGACTTTCTTTCTCTTCCTTTACACCGTAAATTTTATGGGAATCCATTTCCTTCAAGCTCAGGCACTCCCTACAGAGAACTGGCTTGTCTGACCTCTCTACCATAAAGGCATTCTTACAGAGTAAGTTAACATGTGACAAAGTACATTACATTACACGAGGTGGGAGGCAAATCGGAGATGTAGCTGGCGTTTTGGATGATGTGGGTCTTAATATGTGAATTTCTTTCTCTGTGTAATCACTATACAGTCTGTGTAGTCTGTACTTAAATTATACAGTGTCAAAAAGCAATTCTAGGGGGGTTTGGAGGTATGTTCCCCCAGAGAATTCTTTTAAAAAATGACCCCTCAAATGATTTCTTCTAGTTAGTTTTGAGGGAATATGGATACATTTATAAAATAAGCCATAAATAGATTTAGGGCTAATCCACACATACGAAACCGATCTTTTTTTCCTCCGTCTTCCCTGAAACCGCATCAAGAATATTTGCGTCCAAACGGATCCATCTCAATACAACTCAACACGTTACTTCATACCCCAGGCCTATAGGTGGCACTGTTTCTTTACAGAAATTGACCAAAGTTTGTGCTTTACAAACAGACAGAATAGGCTATGACGAAATGGCTAGTGTAAGGAAACCAGAATTGTTTGTGTGGACTGATGGTGAACTGTCAACTGTAAAACTAATAAACTTTATTTTACGGTTTGTGAAGGGTGCAGTCCCGTCCTTTATTTGGCTAACGCAGGTAGGCCTACTAATCACCTTTACTTTCTTTGGTTGTAGGATAGTCCGTGATTCACATTAGTTTTGGCTATCACTGCAATTAGGCTACTAAACGCAAGGCTTACCCAAGTTCTAGGCTATTCTGTCACCACATTTATAATATTGCTATAAAACCTTCGTTAGTAACAGTCAATACGTTTGCCTGCATCAAATCGCGCATTTGCATTCAGTGTGCTACCATCGGCTTAACGTGAGTTCTAAGCGTCTTTGTATGCTTATATCTGATTTCACTCGACTGAATGCATGTATATATGTTGTAAGACATGTAAAATAAATAAATGACGCTGGCACTACGCACAAATTAATGTAGCCTAAACTTACACCGCACTTATAATAACTTAAGTTCTCTCGCGTCACTGACAGTAGCTAGAATGCATTAAAAACACTGGGAAAAAACAGTGTTCAGTCCACCAAGTCATAAGCTATCGGCGCTGCGCAGCACCAGTTGTGATATTTATCTTACGGAGTGTAATCGTAGGTAATGTCATGTATGAAAACTAGTATTGTTAGGCAATACTATAAGTGCTAAGTCCAGGGCAGCTGAGGTGTGGCGATGACATCATCGATACGGAAGCAGGATGTGCGGTTTCGCTGTCTAAACGAATTCAAACCATAGACAGTAAAAGAAATGGACGAACAGACTCCGTCGTTTTCAATGGGAGGGCACTGAGTCAAATAGAACGATTTTTCAGTTGGTCCCACCAGTACTGCGCAGACTCACACTTAACTTCGTGACGTTAGCCATAGAATCTGAATCATGTAACTCATATGATAGATACACAGAAATTCTTCTCACACTTCCTTCGCCTTCAAAGTCATCAAAGTTAAACATTTGTTTATGTATTATTATTAATATCATTCTCACCAAGTCGTGTTAATGTTGAAGCTACCATACATGATCATCTTCAAAAACAGTCATGCTAAAACAAAACAAAGTTATAGCCTTGAAGCTAATCTTCTTTCCACTTTTCCGACCTACGGTCAATCCATCGAAAACCTCTGAAATGATTAGTGCCGTTTTTAAAAAATTTAGGTTTACTTTTTTATTATTATTAGGTTGCCTCTGTGTAATCCTTTACCTTAACATACGGTCGTGTATGCTAGGTTTTGCTTATGAGTTACCGTCATAGACAGTAAGGTGGACTGAGCTTCTTATCCAAACAATACGGCTATCTCCCTACGGCGCGAAAGAGAGATTACGTCAAAGCTAGCTTCCCTCCAACCGAACAAGTTAACCATTCTTCTTACGGGTAACCAACGTTACGGACAAGGTAGTGGAGTCTGTTTTGCCTTTGTAGTGTTTATGTGGATTACACAGAAGCTACAATATCGGCACAGGATATATGTCATATGAAGTTATGGTATTTCAAAAAAGTCCTAGAATGAATGGACTTCTATGGGAGTTAGCAGAGAGGTGGTCCCTCCAGCCTACGTCGATTCTTCTACTTCCGGGAATTCGCCTGCCCCCTTGATTCAAACGGGCTACAGTTTCAGATTTCTCCACTCTGGGACCAGGTTTCAGAAAAGTGCGGTTTCGGGCAGTGCGTTTACAGGATTCGTTTGGACGCTCGGCTAAACGAAGCAAAACCTCTGCGTTTAACCTAAAAAAGCGTCTCCATGTGGACGGGCCCTTAGGTTATATGGATTGAAACAAGATTCTGATGATTTGGGGGTATTTTTAAAACATGACCCCTCAAATGATGTCTTCTAGTGAGTTTTGAGGGAATATGGACAAATTTAGTCATACTTAAATAAGCCATCGGTAGATAAAAAAAAGAATATTAATATCCAACACTATCTAACTGCCTTTTCCAAGTATGTAGTCTAAATTACTGAAACAATTTGTGAAATAAGATACCAGAGACACTAGGCAAATATTTATAGGCCTGTCATGCAGTTGGTAGCACCATACATAGGTTAGGCTATTGCAAGGCTTAAAGCATTTTCTGTGCCTTTAAGTTAGGCTATTATTTTTAAGACCTAATATTATATAGATATTATAATATTATGATAGCAAATAATGTTTTTGCTCAGAACGAACCTAAATGGAAATCAGTCCCTGATCTTTAGTGCCAAATGTTACGTTTTGCCATTCACAATTTAGGCTACTCACTCACTCACAAAGTGGTGAATAAGGAAGTACATGTATAAAGTACCTTCATAAATATCCTATTGAAACGACCTCAAACACGAGTGAACAAGCAACATGTTAATTTCTTGAGGACACAAACTCCTGTGCTGGCCTCAGCTTGTTGGTTCATCTACCAGCAAATGATTGAAATCTATCACCCAATGAAACTGGAAGATTTAACTGGAACTAAGCAATTACATCTCATGCACAACGCTTCATATGTGATGTGCTTTCAAACGTCTAGTCTAGTAGCCTACTCTGAGTAGGGTTTGTTTGAAAATAGTAGGCTACTTTTACTTGTGTAGATTGATTCACACTATATATGAAAAGAAAGGGTAAAAAAAAACGCAACCGCCACCAGCTTGACACCGATTAGATATTCTAGTTTGATTTGACATGTCGACCAAATTTGGATAGTCATAGATGCTGGGAAAGTGGATGCATGACAATTTTGAGAACCCGTGTTGAATTATCACGTGTATGGGTTGACATTGACAGCAGTATTTAGGCTACAATCAAATGTTATAAACTAGCGACACACACAAATAGACTTTAAACGTTAAGCTACGCATGAGCATGCCCTTATTATCTGACCTGACCATCATCAAAAAATTCGATGAGACAAAGTCTTGCGGATGTAAATGACGTAGACTAACAGTGAGGTTGTTGCCGGGTTAACTGATGTACTGACTATGGGTCTGATTATGGACTTTTTCGACTTGGTGGTCAAACTTACCACTTCGTTGTAGGCCTACAGACAGTTGACACATAGTTGCATGCACTGTGCAATCTGCTGACAATGGTGAAATTTCGCGGGGGTCACTGCGCTGACGGTGATGGGTGAAACCATTGTGAGGGGGCGGGGGATTCTAAATAGGCGATTTCTATTTGAGAGGAGTTTGGTGCGGGTTTCACACCTTCTCACAGTCCAACATGTATGAACATAAAATATACTTAAAAAAAATATTATCTGATTTATAAATGGGGTGTCAAGACTGTGTCCCAGGGGTGGCAGTTGCCACCCTTTGCCACCCCGTAGATCCACGCATGTGTATTATGTAAGAGACCTATTTGAGTCTGAGTTCAAGGAAGAGAAGAAAGAATTACAGGTAGCCCAGTTTAGACTTGATGTTTTCGTTTTTTAAACTTTACCCCCTATTGTTTTGAATTATATGCCTGGAAGATAAAGCCTGTTTAATGATTTTGATAGTTCCTTTATGTAAGGGTATAACCCTTCTCTTTGCTACGCCCCCAGGGTGTAGCAATGTAGCTGCCTAGATGCTCTAGTTGTTGGCTACTGCAACTCAAGCTAGGTAGCACCATTTATTTTAATTTTTTTCATACCACAGTATTCGGTGACCTTGAGATCTAGGATCTATGTGAAAAATGACCGGAATTTTTCCTTTAAACATTCATGACAAGCCGTTTTGCTTTTGATAGTAACACACCTCAACCTCCGCGGTTGAGAAAGCTGAAGCAGCAGCAGTGGAAAACAGACTTTACGGAGGTACAAGCAAGTTATAACATAAACGGTTCATGTTTTGACACAGTATGACCATGTCACTGTCGAATTGAGGACGCCAATAAAGTTATATTAAAATGTTTGCGATCGTCATTTCCGTGAAGTGCACGGAGTTTTAGTGTTTGATATGAGACAATACTATTTTGTTAAAATTTGCGCACTCCGCCAGTAAGCACACAGTGCACATAGTGTACTACACAAAAGTGTACTCACATAAGTACACCAATTGAGATTCCAGTAGAAGAAGCGACTGGAAATCAAAACTGTGAGTTTTCTCACCTCATATGGATTGTATACAGTGTTCATTACATTTCTCTGGGACCCACAATGGTATTACTTGGGTTAGATGGGCTTCAACTGGACATGGGCTCAGAATGGAATTTTTAGTGGGTGGATGCAGGGACCTACAGGGCAACAAAAATAATTATACACATGCTAGAAATGGGCTTACTTATCTAACGTGGGTACTGCATAGGTACAAAATTAGCTGGGCCCCAGCTGGGTAAGCCAGGTGGGCCCCACTTGTCAGCACTGTGTTTGTAAATAAATGCATTTAAAATGTGCTATATTTGGACACTTTGAGAGTTGTAGAGTTTCAGAAATATCAGGTACACTTTAGACAAGTTTCAGTCACATAACTTTACTTTAATTTGTAGATTATGTTTACTCTCTTTTTGTTGTTTTGTGTCATTTGTGACATGTTCACAAGACAGCACAACACTGCTGCTACAGACAAATAAGGCGGGTACTGTGTGCTCACACTGTTATCAAAACATACAGGTCAAAACTCTGTAAAGTTGTCAATTCCAGCACATCCTCTGTGGTGGCCAATTGTATACAAATGACTGTGCTGAATGCTATAGAGCTTTCCTTTCCTCAGGATAGGTATGAGAGAAATGCACATTCATGATGAGATCAGATAGTTTTACCCTTAAGAGTTTCCCTGTGACTGAACAAGTCCAGCCAGTTTACTACAGGGAGCGCTTGAGACTGGAAGATAAAATTCTATTAAACAAGCTCAAAAACATAGTATTATAGTTCCTTTTATGCATACTGCTGTAGCATGGAGGTGTGTGTGTGTGATCAATTACATCAGCAGACTCATTCATCTCAATATGGCGGTGCTAAGCCAGAGGTCTGTTTCTGTTGACATTAGGCCTACTGGAAACATCCTGGTCAGTTTCATACATACATTTGGACCAGTGAATTTTTTCGCTGGCCTGCAAGATCAGTCCAGACAGTTGTGAGTCTCTGACCAGGTTAGGTAAGTGTTAGTCTGTAGTGGAGCTGTTAAGCTCCTATTATTAGAAGAATTGTGCACAAAATTACAAAAGCATAAAACTTTCAGGGTTTGTTCTTGATGACCTAAGCTTTGTCTTAAGATCTGGAGGCATTCTCAGTGTGACCTCTTAGGTCAGCTAGAGGTCATTGACCTCTGAGAAATGAAAGTTCCATGTACAAAAAGGGGTGTATCTTTGGGTGAATGTGATATAAATGTTGTTCCATGTTTCCAGTCATGTGAAGCTCATTTATATGATTTATATCATTAATTAGAGGTCAACATCAACGAGTAGGTCAAGGTCGCTAGAAAAAAACACCCAATAATGGCAACATGATAAACAAGAAAATGTTTACTAACGGAACTGATTCTCTCAGGGTCGTAACAACGGTTACTTCTCTCCTGTAGCCTGGGTGTTCCCATGCTGCCTTGCGCGCGATTTGATTCACGCTGCTAAGGCAGCCTGGAGACCAAAGATTCTAGAACAGAGCTCTGTTCTAGAATCTTTGCTGGAGACCATGGAACAAATTTTCGCCTGAGATAGGGAACCAATCACAGAACAGGGGGGAAAGCAAGACGATGATGAGCTATGCACAGACGCATTTGATAGACATCCGTGGCACCCAATAAACGGATCTGGGCATTTTTTTCAAATACGAGAAAATGTTTGGTTCCCAGACCACGTCTCATTGAGAAGTGGTGGCGCTAGCCAGGCTATCTCTCCTGTGTGACAGGAAGACTTTTTTTCCTGATGTCAATTTTAGGTGTCCAAAAAGTTTGAAATTAAAGTTAAATTTGAATTATTTAGGTTAAAAGTTGAAATTACTGTTATATTTCAGTCAAATTTGACATTCGTACAGCATACACCTTAACCTTAAAATGCATCTAGTTTGCAGTCATGAATGTTGACAAGGCTGTCAAGATTTATTTTTTGCCTGTGCACTTTGTGTATTTATTATGTAAGGGATAACTGCCACCGAGGTGTCCTGTTATACGGAATTAATGGACGAGGGCGAGGGGCAAAGAACTCCCCGACGCGCAGCCGTATAACTGGACACACCTCGAAGGCCGTTATCCCGCTTATCACCCGGTTGCCACTGTAAAGAAAAGGACACATGCGGTTCCGTTTAAAAGGAAGCTCACTAGTTCAGGTTGTTGGACAACTTTCGTTGGCTCTATAACAGCGATAGCATGGACAGTTAGCTCAGAGAGGGTTAAAGCAGGGCTAGTAATCAAGGATCCTTGGTTAGCTTGTTTACAGTTGATTCCACCGATGTCCTATTATCGTTGTTATAGTTACCATTCATAAGCGTTGATATGGAACGGCGATTAAACTTTTTATACCAGATCTGCTTCAGGTGTCCCGTTATTCAGAATTAAAAGCCACCCCGCCAGGCAATCAGAAAAGAGTATTTCTTCTCTCCGGGTGATAACAAGTGATAAGCTACTGCAAATACTGTCATACATGCCCGTGTGCAGATATTTTAGCCTTGTTCTCTCTCCATTGTTTTGTTTATGTTTCGAAACTATAGAGGGGGCTGCAGGTCAGAGGAGGGCTCTGAGACCTGAGTCAGCACTACACAGCTGTGTAACCATGGAGACCAACGAGGACATGGATAATACTGTTAGCATGAAATCAACACAGACCAAGGCAGGGTGAGTACAGAAAGTGTGAACACACACTAACTCAAACTTGCTCAAAGAAACATTTGCTGCGTTGTGTGTGTGTGTGTGTGTGTGTGTAAGAGGGTATGTTTATACCATTGACTGTGATCACATCACACACACACACACACACACACTGTACACTCAATCACACACACACACACACTGTACACTCAATCACACACACACACACACACACACACACACACACACACACACACTAGAGCTTAGATCGGGCCCAAAAAATCAAGCCCGACCCTACCCGAGCCCGTGCACATTGTGCCCATTAACGCTTTCTATTTGTCTCGTAAATCCGCCACCCGAGTTGGAAAGTGTAAATTACTCAGCTTTCTTGCGGCATTTGGGGCAGGCATGCCCACTTTACCTCGAAGTACTTGAGGGTACCCCGAGGTGGACGTACGACCTTACAACAAACATGGCTGCGCCCATAGTTGAGATGAGATGACATGTATTTTTTTGCATGTGTACTGTGTTGGTCATGTTAAAGTTGATGTAATGCTCTTACACACTAGATTACATTGCTGCTTCAATCCGGTCACCAATTCATGCATTGCACGGCCTTGCTGTGCCTGCAATACAATGTAACAATTTGTTTTCCAGCCGTTTAGCTAGAGGCTACATGTAGCACAAAACAATAACAATGACTAGCCTCCTGCTAATGCCCCTCGTGGCTCGAGAGAAACGCGTTCCTATAGCCACTCATTGGTACATGTTGTACGAGTGGGTGTACGATGATTTACAAGACAAATAAAAAGCAGCATCAATCATACACACACACACACTGTACACTCACTCAATCACACACACACACACACACACACACACACACACACACACACACACACTGTAAGAGCCATATTTGGGTTTTGTGAACTTATCTGTGGAATAAGATCAAGTACTTTAGTTAACGTTATGACATTATGGAAATGCGGTTTTAAGTTACAGAAATAATATAGTTTGATTTAAGAAATGCCATACTTACCTTAATTACCCTGAGCAGTATATTACCTGTACGTACTTACCTGATTACCTGTCACATGGTAGTAGACACACCCCTTTCACGTGCCTGTGGCGCGAAGTGGTGGCTTTAATTAGGCCATTCACAAAGTGTGCAATGGGTTAGATGGCAAGACGGTACAGTTTTCAGACCGCAAACTACCGCAAACTACCGCTTTAGTTTTTCCTTTGTTTTCATAATTTGTCCATCCAAGAAAGAGAACCGGATTGTTTGAATAAATACAACATCTCATTTACTTCAACTCTCCGTGCGTGCTTACTATGGATTGTGTGTCGGGAACCCTTGTCATTAACCTCACGTGGCAAGTTTAGTTGGAACAGCCACTTCACACACACACACACACACACTGTACACTCAATCACACACACACTGTACACTCAATCACACACACACACACACTGTACACTCAATCACACACACACACACACTGTACACTCAATCACACACACACACACACACACACTGTACACTCAATCACACACACACACACACTGTACACTCAATCACACACACAGGCGCACGCACACACACACACACACACACACACACACACACACACACACACACACGCACACACATGCACACAATGGCACACAATGACACACACACACAAACACACATACACATTCACATGCAAACACATATCTGTATCTGTTATATAATCTGTCATACAGTGATCACGTTCAGTAATTAATGTTGATTTGCTGTGTTATATATCTGTGTTTGCAGACCACAGACACACAGACCTCCATCTCCAGTGCCCAGCTGTGTGTCCATGAGGAGTGATAAGTCCATGTCTGATCCTCTTAACTTCAGCAGTGGACCAGTCGCATTAGGACTAAAGTGAGTTCAGACATATGTGTGACACACACACACACACAAAAACACACACACACACACACACACAAAAACATACTATACACACAATCATACACACGCACGCACGCACGCACGCACGCACGCACGCATACACACAATCATACACACACACTCATTCACACACACACACACACACACACACACATTCACATTCCAAGATGGGAGCACCTCAAGATGGCTGCTCAGGAGTTGAGTGGTTTGTCAGGCTCCACTCAAATCCTCTTTTACTCATTTTTTCTGCTATTATTCGGCATGATAGCCCTTGCTTTTATTGAAACTTTTACTGGCTCTAGAACAAATCAAAGACAACTATCAAACAACAATCCTAAAGATGAGGGAAATGTTTGCGCACTGCTGCTTTGCTGTTGGCTCCTGCTGTTGCCACTTAGTCAACATATAAACGTGAATAAACAAAACCAATCCAAGCAAATAGACCTATTTCAAAACATCAACGATTAGGCGGTAAATATAATTGAAA
>NC_055965.1:28590248-28677748 GCF_018492685.1 Alosa sapidissima
ACAAAAAAGCTGTTTATGAATAGGTCTTAGTGAGTTAGGAGTCCTCTCGACTTAAGCTGTCCCAGACTTAGGTGCTACTTTTAGGTCTAAAATGCTTCGTGAATTACTTTTTGTGAAAAAATTAGGAGTCCTAAAGTTAGGAGTGAAACGCCCATTATTTTTAGGAGTTGCTCCTAAATTCGCCAGTTAGGAGATACTTTTAGCCTTAAAATTATTTTTGAATACGGCCCTGAATAAAAAGGCCTAGCCTAAATTAATCGAGACAAAACAGCCTAGTAGCCTAATGAAACATACGGATTGATGTAGTATCTTTGTAACATTATTAAATTATTCTGTTACTATGCCTACGTTTGCGAAAAAGATTTTTACAATTTTAATTTGATTCACAATAATGTTACATTTCATTTACATGTTGACAATGATTAGCCTAGTTTTGGTAGTTGTTGGCGGCGTTATTGCATGTTAGTTATGCCTACAATGCAAAATTGCTTCCTCACGATTGGAAGCTCCTGTAGCTGCATAGGATTTCAAAACACGGCAAAATGCCGCAGGTTTAGATAGATAGATAGATAGATAGATAGATAGATAGATAGATAGATACTTTATTGATCCTCAAGGGGAAATTCAAGGGTCTCAGTAGCATACAGACATAACACACAACATGCACTTACAGCAGAAATGGTAAACATAAGTATAAGTATAAACATATAACTAAACTCCACTGTACAATAAGACAGTAGAAGATAAGACAGATAAGAAAACTAACAAAACTAAATACTAAATACACTATATAAGTTAAATTAAGAAAGTCCAATGTGCTTGAGGGTGATCAAGCATAAGACGCTTGTAGTGACAGGGCCAGGACTGGTGAGGTGCTAAAAGGAGTGAGTGTCATGATGAAGGTGCAAACAGTAGTCCAACCATAGTCCTTTAGTTATGTGTGCATGGCAAGGTGCTCAAGAGAGTGAGTGTCATGGTGAAGGTGCAAAAAGTAGTCCAACATTAGTCCAACAGTGCAACAGTGCAAGAGTAAGGTCTAGAGACCAGCATAAATATATAGACAAATAGGAAAGTAAAGTGTAATGTAGACAAGGTAAAATAAAAAACTATTTCAGTGCAAGAACAGGTTGAGGTAATAGGGTTATAGCCATTCATTCATTCAGTATTGTATCAGAAGCCTGACCGCAGCCATTGATCATTGATCATGTGTGCTAATATAGCATGAAAAACAGTGTAGCAGTAAAACAGTAATGAAAACATTAGGCTGTGTACAATAGTAAAACAGTAGTAAAACAGTAGTAAGCAGTAGTGGGCAGTCAGTACTCAAAAAACATGGACATGGAGAGGGTGGAGAGGCAGACAGACTAAGCAGAGAAGTCTATCTCTCCTCTTCCCTTTAGTGAGGCATTGAACAGTTCAATGGCCCTAGGAACAAATGACTTCCTCAGCCTTTTAGTTGTGCATGGCAGTGTGCGAAGTCTCCAGCTGATCAAGCTCTTTTGGTTTTTGATAGTGCTGTAGAGCGGATGACATTCATTGTCCAAGATGTTGATCAGTTTGTTTAGGGTCCTTTTGTCAGATATTGAAGTGATGCACTTTGTTTGTGAATAGGTCTGTGAGTAAGGAGTCCTCTTGACTTCTTTTAAGCTGTCAGAGGTGGGAAGGTGTGATTTGTTGGGGGCAGGGCCGGATCAACTGGGCACAAATGTCTGATGGCCCCCCTTCCCCCCAGCCAACGTGAATTGGGTGGTTAGTTAATAGGCCTATCGTGAAGATTTTTCCTGCCATCCAGGGGCGTCATGCAAGGCAAAATTCAGAGGGGGCACAATGAGGCAATTTTTTTCGGGGCGGGGGGTGGGGGTGGGGGGGGGTACTGTTAGAGGGGGGCCGGTGATTTCTCCCCCGTCAGATTTTGAAATTCTGGCTGCTAAACATACCATTTCAATGCAGTTTGGGAGGGACAGAAATACCTTAACAGAGCAAGCAGCAACCCTCCTCTATCTGAGGACTAAGCTTAAGTATCTATTTTGTAAGTTAATGTAAAACACATAGGTTGGTGAAAGAATTGTAAGCTCAAATTCAGCTCATTAAAGCATGTTTAGACACACACATTTACACTTAGGCCTACTACACATTATTTTAAAAACAGTATCATTGCAGTTGTAATGATTTGATTGATATGTGACCTAAGAACAATCTTACATAAAGTTGCTGAGGTCTGACTTTGTGGTGCTCAGAAATTAAATTATTTAAATCTTTATTTGAATATTTTACTAGTAATATATTTTTCATGACCATTATGGCAAGTGATAGGCTACCTCATTTGTAAGTTGCTATCTGCAAATCATGAGCAAGTGACCTGATAATAACCTAAGTTATGAGCACGAGAGAGACTATTATACTTTCTTGCCCTCTACATCACGGTCATAGCGATCCTATATAAAACAACTTGGCTGAAAGCTGGGATCCCCCCCCCGTCAAGCAATATAACCATACAAACGCGCTTCCTGCACTCATTGTTTCAAAAGGAGTAATTTTGACTTTGTCAGAACTGAAGAGCTGTGGACGTCACGGCACGGCATGCCCAATGAAAATAAATTAACGCAACGCAACACAACACAGACCCCGCTTCTCTCGCGTCAGTCACTGACAGTAACCTAGAACTAGATGTACCGCATAGCGGTACAAAATATGGCCGCCGCTCAGTCCTGTACATCTGTTCCGCGAAAATAAATCACACTTCAATTTGTCTCCATATTTTACTCCATCCCCCACTCTTGAAACTTTTGTGTATGCTTGTTTGGCATGCCTGAGTGTGTGTGTGCGGCTGCACAGAAAGTACCCTACTGGTGCTGAAAAGGTGAATAGATTGTAGAATAGCCAAAGAAGATGTAGAATTGTTATAAAACCTTTAAAATCTCTAAACAATCTCAAGTAGGGCAGTTCATCACAGTTCATCCATTGCAACTGGATTGATGAAAGGTCACTTACACCTGTAGGCTACATTGTATTTGGGAAAAGCAAAAGGTATCAGCATAATGTTATTTATTTATTTATTTATTTATTTTTTATGTATTTTTAAACAAAAACATCTCTGTCAGTTCCATGCCGTTTTCAACAGCTATCAAAAACAAAGGTCATTTTTGGATGGATGGATTTTTTGTGAATGTTTCTTCTTCTACATAAGATTTTAGTCATCTTTAGTTCATGTAATACTTTATTGTCAATGCACAAATTAAGTAACAGTAGTCTGAAACGTTATTGTTAATGCACAAATTAAGTAACAGTAGCCTAGTCTGAAACGAAATGCTGTTTTACATCTAACCAGTGGTGCAAATAACTGACATGTCCAAATGGGCCTTGATGAAATGCGTCGCTAGACTGTTCATACACATTTTAACGGGCCAAAGTTGAAGAGCTTTTGTCCGTTATTGTTAGTGCAAATATAGGCTGATTCATGTTCCCTTGCATTGTTTAACTGAGGTCCATGGCTAGTCTGGCTTTCATCAGACCAAGCTCAATCTTTTAAGAAATCAAAAAATAAATAGCGGGCAGATCAGGCTGGGTTCACCCAGCCTAGTCCATAGGCACCCGATATTGTTTAATTTTCCGATTGAGATATACACGCTCTGGCTATTCTAAATGCAAAAATGCATCAGGGAGTTATGACAAAACGGTAACTAACAAACTAGATCCTAATAGAAAGCTTCCCTAAGCTACAGGTAGGATTATAAGGTAGGCCTATTTACAACATAAATTGTCAATAGGCTATGCTGGCGACACAAATAAAATCTCCTTTGGAAACCAATGGCTTACGCCTTACAGTATCAAGCGGACTTAAACTGTCATATCGTGGCGAAAAGTTGTAATAACATTCACGCAGCTCCATGAGTCAAGGAAAGCGCGAATGAAGTAGCCACTTCTAAATGGGACCCACTACACAGTAGCTTAAGGTGTTTTGCTAAAGCAGCCATAATGAAATGAAGGTGTCATTGTTTGGATACTTCACACACACGTGCTTTTTAATTTCACAGACTACAACTACCAAGCTGTAATCAAAGCACATCGATTCCCCTCTCACACCCTGCACGCACTTAAAACAAAATAAACAGGCGTCTCAGTCTCATGCATGTATAGGCAAACTGTATCAGACCGGTGTAACGTTGGTACATCTTCCATTGCACAGAATGATTTTGTAGCACGTGCAATAAATGACAGTCGAAAGATACAAACAGTGCTGCTATACATTTGCTTGGTATAACCGCATGTATAGTTTTCTACAAATGCAATAAATCAAATGCCTCCATCACTCAACCAACGCTAACGGTAACATTACCTAGGTCCTTATTGATATTACAAGATTAACGTACCTGCAGTAAAAACCAAGCATGTCCGATAAACATCCTCAGATTTATTTCGGCTTCAAGAAGAAATGGGAATTACACTTCATGTGAACATCGTCCTATCCTTATTAGATGTTCGCTGCGGTAAATTACAGTCCTTGTATGAAGAGTCCATTGTTTTTTCCAACCCACTTTTAACTTCCAACAAAATTACGTCTCACTGCAACGATGCGCCATCTAGTGGACAAACGACTACTTCTCGCCAATACTGAAAATGCAGCCATGATGATGATGATGAATATTTATTTTGGCTTTCTTTTAATCCTACTGATTTTCATTTTTTACCGGGGGTGGGGGGCAAATCACAAATGAGTGATTATGAGCCAGGTTGATGTGGACCCTTGAGACCAACATACCATAAAAGATTCACAGAGAACTGTGTCTGCCCTACCCTCCTTTCGGGGGGTCCAGTCCAGCGGGGGGGCTGCAGATGAAAACGAAAAATGACGGTTCCATGCTATCCATGTGGGGGTACATGCCCACCAAGTTTTGTGTACCCCGGTCTTTCAGTGTCCCGGGAATCCTTGTTGGTGTACGTCACTAAATGTACACATAAATTATTTTATTGTAAGGCCCCCCATGAACGAAAGTACACAAAACTTGGCATGCATTCAGAGGGTGTCATAATGATCCTACACTTTTAATTTCGTGCAGTTTTGACCTTGTCAGCCAGAGATATTGAGATGAAAACACCAAATTTTTTGCTTTTTAATTTTTAACTAGGTGGCGCTATACATTAAATAAGTGGTAATGGGATGGGTTGACATGCCCCCTTAAGACCAACATACATAAAAAAGGTGGACCTCCTAGGCCCTACGGTTCTCGAGATATTCACAGAAAACTGTCTCCGGCCACCTACAGGCCAGTTGGTGTATAGTAACATAAATTAATTTATTGTGTGGCCCCCCATGAATGGAATTCCACGAAACTTGGCGTGCATACAGAGGGTGTCATAATGATCCTACACTTCCAATTTCGTGCAGTTTTGACTATGTTAGGTCACAGATACCTTCAATTACAACACCTCATTTTTACTTTTTTGTGTTTAACTAGGTGGCGCTATACATGAAATGAGTGGTTATGGAATGGGTTGACATGGCCCCTTGAGATCAACATACAAAAAAAAATGGTCCTCCTAAACCCTACGGTTTTCGAGATATTCACAGAAAACTGTGTCTGCCCTACCCTCCTTTCGGGGGGTCCAGTCCAGCGGGGGGGCTACAGATCAAAACGAAAAACGATGGTTCCATGCTATCCATGTGGGGTTACATGCCCACCAAGTTTCGTGTACCCCGGTCTTTCAGTGTCCCGGGACTCATTGACGGAAATTTGGGCATGCGAAAAAGAAAAAAAAAAAAAAGAAAAAAAAAAAAAAAATCTGACTAAACCTATATGACCGCCGCTTCGCTGCGCGGCGGTCATAATAAATGCATGGGGAAAAACACTTCCCCATGACAAAGACATCGTAAAACACTGAAAGTTAATATTTTGTCACTAGCAACATACATCTGTCCTTATTATGACCGCCGCGCAGCGAAGCGGCGGTCATATAGGTTTAGTCAGATTTATTTATTTTTTTTCTTTTTCTTTTTTTTTTTTTTTTTCTTTTTCGCATGCCCAAATTTCCGTCAATGATTCCCGGGACACTGAAAGACCGGGGTACACGAAACTTGGTGGACATGTAACCCCACATGGATAGCATGGAACCATCGTTTTTCGTTTTGATCTGTAGCCCCCCCGCTGAATTGGACCCCCCGAAAGGAGGGTAGGGCAGACACAGTTTTCTGTGAATATCTCGAAAACCGTAGGGTTTAGGAGGACCATTTTTTTTTTGTATGTTGATCTCAAGGGGCCATGTCAACCCATTCCATAACCACTCATTTCATGTATAGCGCCACCTAGTTAAACACAAAAAAGTAAAAATGAGGTGGTGTAATTGAAGGTATCTGTGACCTAACATAGTCAAAACTGCACGAAATTGGAAGTGTAGGATCATTATGACACCCTCTGTATGCACGCCAAGTTTTGTGGAATTCCGTTAATGGGGGGCCACACAATAAATTCATTTATGTTACTATACACCAACTGGCCTGTAGGTGGCCGGAGACAGTTTTCTGTGAATATCTCGAGAACCGTAGGACCTAGGAGGTCCACCTTTTTTTTGTATGTTGGTCTTAAGGGGGCATGTCAACCCATCCCATTACCACTTATTTCATGTATAGCGCCACCTAGTTAAAAATTAAAAAGCAAAAAATTAGGTGTTTTCATCTCAATATCTCTGGCTGACAAGGTCAAAACTGCACGAAATTAAAAGTGTAAGATCATTATGACACCCTCTGAATGCATGCCAAGTTTTGTGTACTTTCGTTCATGGGGGGCCTTACAATAAATTAATTTATGTGTACATTTAGTGACGTACACCAACAAGGATTCCCGGGACACTGAAAGACCGGGGTACACAAAACTTGGTGGGCATGTACCCCCACATGGATAGCATGGAACCGTCATTTTTCGTTTTCATCTGCAGCCCCCCCGCTGGACTGGACCCCCCGAAAGGAGGGTAGGGCAGACACAGTTCTCTGTGAATCTTTTATGGTATGTTGGTCTCAAGGGCCCACATCAACCTGGCTCATAATCACTCATTTGCGATGTGCTTTGATTCCAGCTTGGTAGTTGTAGTCTGTGAAATTAAAAAGCACGTGTGTGTGAAGTATCCAAACAATGACACCTTCATTTCATTATGGCTGCTTTAGCAACACACCTTAAGCTACTGTGTAGTGGGTCCCATTTAGAAGTGGCTACTTCATTCGCGCTTTCCTTGACTCATGGAACTGCGTGAATGTTATTACAACTTTTCGCCACGATATGGCAGTTTAAGTCCGCTTGATACTGTAAGTCGTAAGCCATTGGTTTCCAAAGGAGATTTTATTTGTGTCGCCAGCATAGCCTATTGACAATTTATGTTGTAAATAGGCCTACCTTATAATCCTACCTGTAGCTTAGGGAAGCTAACAGCTTTCTATTAGGATCTAGTTTGTTAGTTACAGTTTTGTCATAACTCCCTAATGCATTTTTGCATTTAGAATAGCCAGAGCGTGTATATCTCAATCTGAAAATTAAACAATATCGGGTGCCTATGGACTAGGCTGGGTGAACCCAGCCTGATCTGCCCGCTATTTATTTTTTGATTTCTTAAAAGATTGAGCTTGGTCTGATGAAAGCCAGACTAGCCATGGACCTCAGTTACACAATGCAAGGGAACATGAATCAGCCTATATTTGCACGAACAATAACGGACAAAAGCTCTTCAACTTCGGCCCGTTAAAATGTGTATGAACAGTCTAGCGACGCATTTCATCAAGGCCCATTTGGACATGTCAGTTATTTGCACCACTGGTTAGATGTAAAACAGCATTTCGTTTCAGACTACTGTTACTTAATTTGTGCATTAACAATAACGTTTCAGACTACTGTTACTTAATTTGTGCATTGACAATAAAGTATTACATGAACTAAAGATGACTAAAATCTTATGTAGAAGAAGAAATATTCACAAAAAATCCATCCATCCAAAAATGACCTTTGTTTTTGATAGCTGTTGAAAACGGCATGGAACTGACAGAGATGTTTTTGTTTATAAATACATAAAAAATAAATAAATAAATAAATAACATTATGCTGATACCTTTTGCTTTTCCCAAATACAATGTAGCCTACAGGTGTAAGTGACCTTTCATCAATCCAGTTGCAATGGATGAACTGTGATGACCTGCCCTACTTGTGATTGTTTAGAGATTTTAAAGGTTTTATAACAATGCTACATCTTCTTTGGCTATTCTACAATCTATTCACCTTTTCAGCACAAGTAGGCTACTTTCTGTGCAGCCGCACACACACACACTCAGGCATGCCAAACAAGCATACACAAAAGTTTCAAGAGTGGGGGATGGAGTAAAAGATGGAGACAAATTGAAGTGTGATTTATTTTCGCGGAATGGATGTACAGGACTGAGCGGCGGTCATATTTTGTACCGCTATGCGGTACATCTAGTTATGTTCCAAGTAGCCTATGTAATTCTGCTTCATAAAGTTGAACAAATACATTTGCTTATTTCACAGAAAAATAGAAATAGCCAGTTAGGGTCTACAGTGCAGAGTTGGTAAGTTATGGTAGGCCAACTTGCAGTGAACATACAAACAGGGGAAATTCTTTCTCTTGTAGCTGAGTAGCCTCAGGTGTGCACGTAGACATAAGGCCGAACATGCAAGCGCCAATGAATCGTGCTCTCACGACAATCACGCCGTTAAACTTAAATAGGTTAACATCACTCTAAGTTCGCCTTCAAGCAAGGAAAACGGTGATTTGAAGACAATGGCAAGGGGTAGCAACAGGGCAACACAGAGACAGGCCCGATGGCAGGGCTGTTATGAGAGTATTAAAATATGGGATATTCTACGGGAAAACATTAAAACGGCAAGACAGCGGGGGAAAGTTAAAATACGTGATAAACACGGAAAAAGTTGGCATGCATTGTTTCGGTCCCCGTGCACAGGGATTATTTGTCATATTATTAATCACATATGATTATTTGTGAAATTGTGCAAACAGGCGCAACACATTTGAAAAGGAAGGCTGGTAGCATGCAAGGTCACGGGAAAGATTGATTTAAGAACGTTATCACTGTGTGGCTGTGGCGCGGGCGGAAGACAGCGACAATTGCCAGGGGAGGGTCATGTCTTTTTTAACAATTCTGTCGGAGGGTCATTGAACAATTTCTAGCAGGCAAGAGAGTGTCATGCGACTTTTGACTGAAGCACTCAAAATTCCTCCGGTGGCCCCTTCAATAAACTAGATGTACCGCATAGCGGTACAAAATATGACCGCCGCTCAGTCCTGTACATCCGTTCCGCGAAAATAAATCACACTTCAATTTGTCTTCATATTTTACTCCATCCCCCACTCTTGAAACTTTTGTGTATGCTTGTTTGGCATGCCTGAGTGTGTGTGTGCGGCTGCACAGAAAGTAGCCTACTGGTGCTGAAAAGGTGAATAGATTGTAGAATAGCCAAAGAAGATGTAGCATTGTTATAAAACCTTTAAAATCTCTAAACAAACAAAGTAGGGCAGTTCATCACAGTTCATCCATTGCAACTGGATTGATGAAAGGTCACTTACACCTGTAGGCTACATTGTATTTGGGAAAAGCAAAAGGTATCAGCATAATGTTGTTTGTTTATTTATTTATTTATTTATTTATTTATTTATGTATGTATTTATTTATTTATTTATTTATTTATTATGTATTTATAAACAAAAACATCTGTCAGTTCCATGCCGTTTTCAACAGCTATCAAAAACAAAGGTCATTTTTGGATGGATGGATTTTTTGTGAATGTTTCTTCTTCTACATACGATTTTAGTCATCTTTAGTTCATGTAATACTTTATTGTCAATGCACAAATTAAGTAACAGTAGTCTGAAACGTTATTGTTAATGCACAAATTAAGTAACAGTAGTCTGAAACGAAATGCTGTTTTACATCTAACCAGTGGTGCAAATAACTGACATGTCCAAATGGGCCTTGATGAAATGCGTCGCTAGACTGTTCATACACATTTTAACGGGCCAAAGTTGAAGAGCTTTTGTCCGTTATTGTTCGTGCAAATATAGGCTGATTCATGTTCCCTTGCATTGTGTAACTGAGGTCCATGGCTAGTCTGGCTTTCATCAGACCAAGCTCAATCTTTTAAGAAATCAAAAAATAAATAGCGGGCAGATCAGGCTGGGTTCACCCAGCCTAGTCCATAGGCACCCGATATTGTTTAATTTTCCGATTGAGATATACATGCTCTGGCTATTCTAAATGCAAAAATGCATCAGGGAGATATGACACAACGGTAACTAACAAACTAGATCCTAATAGAAAGCTGTTAGCTTCCCTAAGCTACAGGTAGGATTATAAGGTAGGCCTATTTACAACATAAATTGTCAATAGGCTATGCTGGCGACACAAATAAAATCTCCTTTAGAAACCAATGGCTTACGCCTTACAGTATCAAGCGGACTTAAACTGCCATATCGTGGCGACAAGTTGTAATAACATTCACGCAGCTCCATGAGTCAGGGAAAGCGCGAATGAAGTAGCCGCTTCTAAATGGGACCCACTACATAATGTAGTAGCTTAAGGTGTGTTGCTAAAGCAGCCATAATGAAATGAAGGTGTCATTGTTTGGATACTTCACACACGTGGTTTTTAATTTCACAGACTACAACTACCAAGCTGGAATCAAAGCACATCGATTCCCCTCTCACACCCTGCATGCACTTAAAACAAAATAAACAGGCGTCTCAGTCTCACGCATGTATAGGCAAAACTGTATCAGACCGGTGTAACGTTGGTAAATCTTCCATTGCACAGAATGATTTTGTAGCACGTGCAATAAATGACAGTCGAAAGATACAAACAGTGCTGCTATCAATTTGCTTGGTATAACCGCATTTATAGTTTTCTACAAATGCAATCAATCAAATGGGCCTCCATCACTCAACCAACGCTAACAGTAACATTACCTAGGTCCTTATTGATATTACAAGATTAACGTACCTGCAGTAAAAACCAAGCATGTCCGATAAACATCCTCAGATTTATTTCGGCTTCAAGAAGAAATGGGAATTACACTTCATGTGAACATCGTCCTATCCTTATTAGATGTTCGCTGCGGTAAATTACAGTCCTTGTAGGAAGTGTCCATTGTTTTTCCAACCCACTTTTAACTTCCAACAAAATTAAGTCTCACTGCAACGATGTGCCATCAAGTGGACAAACGACTACTTATCGCCAATACTGAAAATGCAGCCATGATGATGATGATGAATATTTATTTTGGCTTTCTTTTAATCCTACTGAATTTGTAATTATGTATCGGCCGTTCTAATACCGATAGTATGTGGTTGCCTGTGTGTGTGCATGTGTATATGTGTAAACCGCCATTTACAGGCCAATGAGTGCAGTCACTAAATGTACACATAACCTCATTTTTTTAGACCCCCCCCCCCCCCCCATGGATTAAATTCTACGAAACTTGGCATACCCCCAGAGAATGCCAGGTCAATCATACACATAAAATTTGGTGCAGTTCTGAACATCTTAACTGAAAATAGGGGCGATTAAAGCAGAATAATATTGCATTTTAATTTTTTACCGGGGGGGTGGGGGTGCAAATCACAAATGAGTGATTATGAGCCAGGTTGATGTGGGCCCTTGAGACCAACATACCATAAAAGATTCTTCATCCTCAGTGCCACGGTTCAGGTAGTTATTTAGGAAAAACTGTTTTTTTTGCGGTTCGGGGAGCCCAGGCTGGGGGCGGGGTGGGGGTGGGGGGTGGCCACATACACACACACACACACACATACACACAATGACACACACACACACACACACACACACACACACACACACACACACATACACACAATGACACACACACACACACACACACACACACACACATTCACATGCAAACCCAGATCTGTATCTGTTATATAATCTGTCATACAGTGATCACGTTCAGTAATTAATGTTGATTTGCTGTGTTATATATCTGTGTTTGCAGACCACAGACACACAGACCTCCATCTCCAGTGCCCAGCTGTGTGTCCCTGAGGAGTGATAAGTCCATGTCTGATCCTCGTAACTTCAGCAGTGGACCAGTCCCATTAGGACTAAAGTGAGTTCAGACATATGCGTGATACACACACACACACACACGCACACACACACAAACACACACACACACACACACACACACACACACACACATTGTTATGCCCAGAAGGGGAAATAACATGGAGGAGGCACGGAGTAGTCTAGCAAGCGTGAACAGTTTATTTTGCGACCAACAAGATAGACAAAAAGACAATCGATAGCAGGTGTAGGCAGCGACTGAGCATATAGTCCTACAAGAGGCACACAACCCAGATCGAACAAAGGCAAACGCCTCGTGCTGCTGCCCCCCAGAATGGGAACCGGCGGCCTAAAAAGGGGTCAGGTGACCTGTGCACCGGTGCACCATCCTCCTTAATCAGCCAATCACTATCAGTCAGCATTCCGACCACCTGCGAACAGACACAAGACAATACAACGTAGCGCAGGGAGGAAGCCACGCTCACTGGAGCGTCACACCCTCCCCCTTCTAAACAGGAAACAATCAATTCCAAAAATAATTCCATGGAAATGCATGGATTCCAGTTGCTGCTACTGGAAGAAACTGGAATCCATGCATTTCCACTGAATTATTTTTGGAATCTGATCCCTTATCATACCTGTTCATTCTTACTCGTCGCTCGACTTATCGTGACTAAATTCAAGATGGCTGCAGACGCTAAACTTCGTGAAGATACTGTCTGTATAAATCGTCTTGTAAGTAAACTACCAGTGCTTTTTCAAAGTTCTCAATGCCTCGTTTTAAATGTCAGGGCCCTCGGAAGTCTACCAATGAAGTGTGGAGATATATTGAGCCTCGTAAATGGTGTAAAACAGTGATTTATTTGCATGGCTAGCCTGATGCCGAAGCACCACCATTGAAAAAGCTGTTGGTAGCATCGGCTAACTAGCGCCATATTTTGGAGTGCAGGGGACAAGATGAGATGGGCTATGAGACATTCGTTCACACTCGGTATCATGTTTCAACACACTTTAGGTCAATATCACACCGGAATTGTCCTTTAAGGTTAAATGGCGGATCATTCACAAGAGGATTTTGAGATGCACAGATTCCCAAATGAACGCATATCCACAGATTTTGTTAGAGTGGTGAAATACATTCACACCGCTGACATTATATTGAGGAAAAAGTATAGCCAACCAAGCTCAAGTAGGCTAGCTCAGTGTAGCCAGACGGACCTTACGTAGGCCTATATTAGGACTTTAAAAAATATCGGCGCAAATTATCGGCCAGAATTCTGTTATCGGACCGATAATAATATTTTAATTTTTTCACTTATCGGCTAATAATATATCGGCCGCCGATATATCGCGCATCCCTAATATATAGTATTATTGGGGAGGGAGCTTTCTGGGGCCCCCTGTCATTGATGGGCCCCCCAGCAGGATTGATTTGATCTTCACCTTATAAAGTGAAGGTTCTTGGGCTTTATATGGATATTAAAGCTGTAGCAGCTGGATTAATAGGAAGTTATATGATATAGCATTGCACAACTAAGGTTGTGTATATTTGATCTTGTTGCCAGCTCAAACAATACTTTAACCCTTTGCAGACTGAACATAATCGGTACTGGGGTACCAAAATTAGACCATGTAGTCTGCAAATATGCACAGGATTAAGGTGTTGTGGATGGTCATCTACTGTACTTGATGATTTGTGTCACCAATAAACAATTGTATGACAACACAACAACAACAGTATAGCCTGTAGTGTCACTGTCACTTAGTTGCATTTTATTTCAGGATTACATTTTAGTAGCCAAAGGCTTTAAATGTGATATCTTAAAGAATATGTTGACTCTGGCTGTGGAATTCAGGGAACAAACTTACTAATTGTTTTTGTTTTTTAGACTTGTTTTTGTAAGTAGTAGCCTACCTACTTAAGTCTGTCAATTTACTTAGTTCTTAGTTGGTAGTTAGCATTTGACAATGATTTAACTTGTATATTTGAGTTCTAATTAGTGACATCACCTGTACTGTTTCTATTTATTACTTTTTACTTTGACACCTTTATTAATGGGGAGGCGTATAGCTCCAAACATGGAGTGTCATATTGACATGAAACATCAGGTAAATATGTGTTCATATCTGAACTGAACAGCACACACACACACACACAAAATCTAATTGCATTATCCCTTGTCTCTGTAGTGAGATGAGGGCTGATCTGACCCTCTGTGGGCTGAGGAACCCAGTCATCACCACCTGTGCTGTGCAGTGCATCAGCAGCTACTGGGAACAGTCTGGACTACCAAGAGAACAAACCTATCCCTCGTGTGGAAAGACATGCGGAACCCAACCAGTCGATATGAGCACACGGGATGAACACACGGGCTTGATCAACAGCAAAAGACACCTGCACACTGAAAAAACACAGAAAAAAAGCAGAAAGAGAAGAGAACTTGGTGAGTGTAGATTTAGTTTTTTTAAACAATAATTATTTGTATCTGTTTTTTTTTTGAGAATTAATGTCAACAAAGAGAGCAATTACAAATATTGCTAAATATTTGTATTTATTTGTTTAAGGAAAATTCCATAGATCTCCGTTTCTAGAGGTCACCAAGTAATGTCAGTACAGAAAAAACAAAAAAAAACAATTGGTTTTACATACTGTAGCTTGAGTTGCTGTAGCCAGTAATTCAGTACAGAGCTTCCAGGCAGCTAGAGAGCTACACTCTGGGGGCATGTTCATGAGTCCCCATATACATGCCCCCAGAGTGTAGCAATAGCTGCCTGGCTAATTTAGCACTGACAATACTCTGTGACCTTGTGAAAACAGAAATCCTCTGAATTTTCCCTCAAGGCTTGTGGGTGTAGGCGTGCCTCTATACTGAGTTCAGGTGTATATGGCCTTGATCATTGTTTGACCTTAAATGATGTTTCTAAAATCATTTTGATGGCACGCAGTCTCATATCACAATGAACAACACTTTTGCTATTGTCTGAGCGGCCCTCTGTAGGCAACTACTGAATCTAGGAACTTTTTAATCTGTAGGCAACTACCGAATCTACAAATTCGGAGATATTTTTCTACAGACTGCTGTGGGTTGTGACGAGCTTGGCCTGCTCATCACTAATTGTTTAACGGATTAGCACAACTGGTGTCCAGGGTCTTTAAAAAGGCACTCTGATGCATTGTGGGTAGATGAGCATTGTGGGGTAGGGTTGTTGGTGGCAGCAGCAGACTCAACAGACAGAGTGCTGTTTTTTTGTTGGGTTTTGTTCTTTCCTTTTCTTTCTTTATTTAGCACCACTACATTTACTCAATGAATCCATACATTTACTCAATGAATCACTACATTTACTCAATGAATCCATACATTTACTCAATGAATCACTACATTTACTCAATGAATCCATACATTTACTCAATGAATCACTACATTTACTCAATGAATCCATACATTTACTCAATGAATCACTACATTTACTCAATGAATCACTACATTTACTCAATGAATCCATACATTTGCCTACACCACTGACTCTACTGACATATTCAGGGTTTTGACATTGTTTTGTCTGTTATGTTAAATGCTCTTAATAAACTTATTCGCGGTGTGGCGTGTGCCCTTTTGCTTTTGTATCGTCCTTGTGAGCCAGGACACATTGGTGCATTTCCTTTGTGTCAGGGGTTCCCTATCTTTTTTGGCAGGTGACCTTATTTTGAGGTCACAAAATGTTGGCAACCCCTATCATTCACAACATACAACAGAGATAAGACAGCATCTCATCTCTGCTGTAACATCCAGTTGAGAGCTGTATTTTCCCCAAAGCTAATTTGTTCTACTTTGTTTGGAACATTGATCAAGCATTATTATCCATGATAATCTCATGCAGGATTTCTAAGTTTATTTTTACATATCTAGATTGTAATAAAGGATCCAGTTAGTGACTTAAAGGTGTTCTAAGCGATGTCATACGTTTAAAAAAAAAATGTGTCACTTTCAGCAAATGTCACTTCACCATCCACTAGCTGCCTGTGTCCTGAATACGCTGTAAAAAATGTGATCTCTGTGGACAACCCAGGCCTCAAAAACGACCACAAAACAACTTGGGCAAACCTTGCAAATAAAAATATAACAAACTGTTCCAGCAAATCACCGACCAGATGCGTGTTTAGGAGAGTTTCAAATGCAGGGGAAGGAGGGGGAGGAAGTAGCAAGCTAGTTTCTGTTTTGTTTGAACGTCAACAGAAGTGACGTTACCCAGTGCCTTTAACTTGGATATCATGGGGGTTTTCATATTGTTTTTTTATTTAATGTATAAATATTTATGTAATATACTGGTAAATTATAAGATGCCCAATATCTTACCTGACCCCATTTGAATTTCAGGCAAGCCCACCTGGGACCCTTACCCCAAGGTTGGGAAACAATGCTCTATATTATATCGGAGTTATGTTCATACTTTGTTGCAAAATATGCATATTTAGTTTGTTTATTATTGCGCTTCGCAACCAGAAGGGGACCCCAAGAGCAAATCTTACTAAGGGTGCCTTTACGTATGTTTGAATATTTTTTGGGACAGACACAAATAGATGAAAACATGTTGATGTATCATGTAAGAATACTTGTTACTGTATAATCAGGTAGCAGAGCTAGTGAGCGGAGCTGAGCGGTGCGAATGTCCCGCTCCTCGCTCAGGTGGCTGTTCACTCGGCCGCTCCTCCGCTCAAATTCACGTCAGGCCGCTCCGCTCAATTTCGCTCCCCACTCCACTTCAAAATCCTCCCGCTCCAGTGTGATCCTTTTTGTGTGGGGGGCTGCGTCCACCCCTGTATGTGTTGTGTGTGTGTGTGTGTGTGTGTGTGTGTGTGTGTGTGTGTGTGTGTTTGACCTGCTTAGTGTGTGCTGTTTTTGTGGTCTGCATCCCTGCCCCTGTTTCTGGATGTTTGCCACTGAAAGTGGCCTCCACACCTAGCTGTGGCTAAGTCTAATCCGTTACACTACTATGGCAAGTGTCTTTGTTTTGAAATAATAGCAATCTTGGTATCATCATGAAGACATGAGTTCTGGGTGGATTTGGGTATGCCTCAGAGTCGTGGTGTGAGCGGTGCCAGAGCGAAATTGGAGCGGAACAGAGCAGCCGTTCCGGTCTCTAAATTTTAAAGTGCTCTGTGCTCCAACAAAATTCCATCCGCTCCGCTCCTCGCTCGCTTACGCTCGACTCACTTGCTCTGTCAGGTAGTTCTACTTATTGATTATTTTTTTTCTTTATTGACTTATCATTGCTAAACAGATGAGGACTTGAGGAGAGTTAAAGAGAATCACAAAGCCAGTCTGAAGAGAAGGTTTGAGAACATATCTGAAGGCATCATCAAACCTGGAGCTGAGATACTCCTCAATAAGATCTACACAGACCTCTACATCACAGAAGGAGAGAGTGAAGGGGTGAATAAGGAACATGAGGTCTGGCAGGTAGAGTCAGCATCTAGACCACTAACCACAGAAGACACACCAATCAACTGCAATGACATCTTCAAGCCCTTACCTGGACAAGAGCGGTTCATCAGAATCGTGATGACCAAAGGTGTTGCAGGCATTGGAAAAACAGTCTCTGTGCAAAAGTTCATTCTTGACTGGACAGATGGGGTAGCCAATCAGACTATAGATTTTATATTTCCTCTTTCTTTCCGTGAGCTGAATTTAGTCAGGGGTGGTCAGTATAGTCTTCACAGACTCCTGCTTGAATTCCACCCTGAGCTGAAGGAGCTGAATGATGATGAAGGATACAAAGACTGTCAGGTTGTGTTCATTTTTGATGGTTTGGATGAGAGTCGTTTGACTCTGGATCTGGAACAGAACAGTAAGTTGTCTGATGTAAAACAAACATCATCAGTTGATGTTCTGATGACGAGCCTCATTCAGAGAACTCTGCTTCCCTCTGCACTTATTTGGATAACCTCACGACCAGCAGCAGCCAGTCAAATTCCTGCTCAGTGTATTGACCAGGTTACAGAAGTACGAGGATTTAATGACCCACAGAAGGATGAGTACTTCAGGAAAAGAATCGGTGATGAGAGTCAGGCTAACAAAATCATCTCTCACATTAAGGCATCCAGGAGTCTCCACATTATGTGCCACATTCCAGTCTTCTGTTGGATTGCAGCCACCGTACTTCAGCAGATGCTGGAACAGGAAAACACCCAGGAAATCCCCAAAACTCTGACTGAGATGTTCATTCACTTCTTGCTCATCCAGACCACCAGGAAGGACTTGAAGTATGAGGGAAGATGTGAGGGAAATAACAAGAAGCTCCTGGAATCACATAAGAGTGTCATACTGAAACTGGCAGAACTGGCTTTCAAGAATCTGCTTCAAGGGAATCTCATGTTCTATGAGGAAGACCTCAGAGAGTGTGGCATTGATGTCAGTCAAGCCTCAGTGTACTCTGGCATGTGTACTGAGATCTTCAAGGAAGAATCTGTGTTTCAGCAGAAGAAGGTTTACTGCTTTGTGCATCTAAGCATCCAGGAGTTTCTGGCAGCACTTCATGTCTTTGTTTCTTTTAAGAGTATGAATGAAAAACTGGGAGCACCTGAACTTTTTGTCAAGAAAGCCCAGTTACCTTTAGAAGAGTTGCTTGAGAAAGCTGCAGACAAAGCTTTGCAGAGCAAAAATGGACATCTGGATCTTTTCCTTCGTTTCATTATGGGCATCTCATTGGAGAGGAATCATAGACTGCTGCAAGGACTACTCAGGGATCCACTCAACAGCTCAGAGAGCATCAGGAAAACATGCAAGTACATTAAGGAGCTTAACAAAGAAGATCTCTCCCCTGAGAGATGCATCAATCTTTTCTTCTGCCTACTTGAAATGAAAGATAATTCGATGCACCAAGAAATTAAAAAATATCTGGAGTCACCAAAGGAATTTAAAGGCCAGTTGTCTCCTGCTCACTGTTCAGCACTGGCCCACGTGATCCTGATGTCTGAGGAAGTGCTGGATGAGTTTGACCTGAAGAAATACAACACATCAGATGAGGGACGCAGGAGACTGATCCCAGCTATGAAGTGCTTCAGCAAGGCACTGTGAGTTATTCAATAATAAACTGATTGATGTGGGCAAACATTACAAAATCTGGAATGTATGAATACTAAAAATAATGGTCTCCAATTGAGTAAAGATGGCAATTAAACAAAAAGAGTAAGAATCAAAACAATTACTTGCACCTTTATGAAAATTCTGTATTCCCAAATTCCCTTCAATATGTTACTATATCAAAACACTTAACTTTTTAACCAATAATTTGTTGGTGTATATGTAATTTTATCTCACACTTTATTGCAGATTTTCTGAATGTAAACTATCACATAAATCCTGTGGAAATGTCGCTTCAGTTCTACAGTCACCAAACTCTCTAATCGAATTGGACTTGAGTAACAATGACCTGGGAGATTCTGGAGTTCAGCTTGTGTCTAAAGGTCTATCTAGTCCCCACTGCAGACTACACACATTAAGGTTGGTGTTAGAATATTTTCCTTACATACATTTAATATTCATACTCATAAAATAGCCTGTAGGGAAAACGGCCAAAACATCCTTCTTGTTCAATGCCTTGATCGCTGTTTTATGTTTGTTTTTAAACTTACTGCGCTACCAATATCTTGTACAACCCCTTACAGAAATTTCTGGTGATGTTGCCGCAAATTTTCAGCAAGGTCATATTTTCACATGCAAATTAGGTTTCTGGCAAACAGTTGCGGTTAACTTTTGGTAATGTTGCAGCAAATTTGCAGCAAGGTCATTATGCAAATTGGGTTGGTCACCAGAAGTTCACTGGAAGTTTGCCATTATTGGCTAAGTGTGATGGCAAATCACTGGCGAACACATTTGCCACTAGTGGCAAACTTCTCATTGTTGCCAGAACTTTTGCTGGAAGTTCGCCTCTAGCGGCCAACACCGGCAAACTTCTGGCAATATTTTCTAGTGAACTCATTTGTTTCCCACAAATCACCCACAAGTTTTCTGCAAATCTGCCGCAAACATTAATTTTTTTTAAGGGACGTGACAATGAAACCTAATGTCTAGCTTCTCTGTGCCAACCTTCTTGTTTTAAATAAAACCAACCGAAACACTCTCAGGTGACATGATAGACTGTGCACCGTTGCTCATTTGTCCACCAACATATAAAGCCCGCCCTGATGTTTTAATTGGTCAGCCGGACATAGAAGCTTCTCAATGGAACAAGTCCAGACCGAATTTACCGACCTCCTGATTTCACGCTACAAATCTTACATCTTTATGTCTATGAAAATTGTGAGGAAAAACAAGTATTGCATGTACATTTTCGTTCAGTATACTTCACATCACATTATATTGCAGACTGGCTGGCTGTAGAGTTAGAGAGGTGACCTGTGAGGTTGTGGCTTCCATTCTGCATTCACCAAGCTCCCTGGTAGAGTTGGACCTAAGTGACAATGACCTGGGAGATTCTGGAGTTCAGCTTCTCTCTAAGGGACTGTCTAGTCCCCATTGCAAACTGAAGACATTAAGGTTGGTGTTAGACTATTCTTTACTGTTATTACTAATGAGATCCATGGCAGCATAACAGTTGTTCATCACATTTCCCCTTGGAATAATAAGGTTCTATCTACGTTCTGAGCAGTTCTGAGATATTGTGCTTCAAAGTTTTAGTATTCCATAGTTACACTATGGAACAAACCTCTTGTATAAGGATACAGATATAATGTCCAAAAATGCATACAACTACAAGAAACATCTCACTGTCTTAAATTGTCACATAATAAGATTATGTTAATAACTCAATTTTGACAAAAATGTCAGAAAGAACCTTATAATTCTAAGGGGACCATACAGTTTCTTTCTCTTTGCATCTTTGTGTCTTCCATAACTAAAGGACCAAGGGCTGAGAACACTAGCATCATTTGCAGCTTCTTGTCATGCATATTCTCAAGAAGTAGCTTTAGCCTATTACAATATATTTTTTTTGAGCAAGAATGTGAAGCTTGCGCTGCTTTGTTTGTGTTTTGGATATCCATGTCTTTGTGTCCGCTTATCACACAGGCTTGGAATGTATGTTTAAGTTACATTACGTGACATTACATTAAGGAGACACTGTTGTCCAAAGTGACTTACATGTGTTAACTATATTACAAGGAATTACATTGTCCATGGAGAAACTTGGGGTTAACGGTGGAAGCTGGGAATTAAACCTGTGACTTTCGGGCTACTGCCCAGGGGTGCATTTCCCAAAACCATAGTTGCTAACCTGTTAGCAACTTAGTTGGTTGGCAATGGGAAATTGCATTGCAGCCAACAAAGTTGCTAACTTAGTTAAAGTTAACTTAGTTAGCAACTATGGTTTTGGGAAATGCGCCCCAGTTCCTTAACCACTACACTACCACCACCCTGTTGGTCTAAAGGTCATTTTGGTGACGTGATGATAAGCAGTGGACTAACGCACGGTAACTCGTCTGATAGGTGCACTCAGAACATTTAGAATGTGCAGTGTGATAACCCCCTGTTTCCCTTCATAATAACATGTAACACAGTTGTTAGAGAAGAGTTAGTCATTCCCCTTTGTTGCTGTGGCCGTTTATGATCCAATCAGCAACATATCAGAAATACTATTATACTACTATGGATATATAAAGGCTTTGCTGACAAATGCCTAGGCTAACAAATGCTTAGGCCCTGTTGATGCGGACTCCAAGCAGCCAGCCTTAGCTTGTTCTTAGCATATGACGCAATTTATTTGACTTTATACACAGACATTCAAGACTGGCAGCCTTAACACTGCTGGTTGCTAGGTTATGGGTATGCAGGCAAGTCACGCCACTCTGTCTTGCATTTTGTTTTGTTTGATTTTTTACACTTCTCATAATTTTATGTAAGATTTTTTTGTATTTAGTTAAACTTGTGTATAACACTCTGTGTAGATGATATTTTAAATTGTCTTTGTTTTAGTCTTATTAATTGGACCGTTATTGGCACCATGCTGTGTGCTGCCAACAGCCATCATTCAACTTGTTAAATTGAACCATCTGACGTTTGTTTGGTGTGTCCCTACCTTTAGGATGACCTCTCTCTCTTTCTTTCTTTCTTTCAGGCTCTCTTGTTGTCAAATCTCAGATGATGGTTATGTTTGTCTGGCTCTCACTCTAATGTTAAACCCCTCCTGTGTGAAAGAGCTGGATGTGAGCAACAATCATCCTGGAGAATCTGCACAGAAGCTGCTATCTGCAACATTGAATGACCCTCACCATAAAGTTGAAGCACTTAGGTATGTACTCTGTAAAGTAGAAAGTTACTTGTTACACATAACTTTATTCATGGATTTATTTTAATGTTCGAATGTTTTTTTATATGTGTGTTTGTATTGAGTTGATACTGGTAAAAATTTCACATGACTAACCTCATGGGAAATGTACAGTATTCACTGGCATGTTCAATACTTATAAGTATAAGTATATATACTATTTTGATCCTGTGAGGGAAATTTGCTCTCTGCATTTATCCCAATCCGTGAATTAGTGAAACACGCTCAGCACACAGTGAGGTGAAGCACACACTAATCCCGGTGCAGTGAGCTGCCTGCTACAACAGCGGCGCTCGGGGAGCAGTGAGGGGTTAGGTGCCTTGCTCAAGGGCACTTCAGCCGTTCCTACTGGTTGGGGTTCGAACCGGCAACCCTCCAGTTACAAGTCCGAAGCGCCAACCAGTAGGCCACGGCTGCCACCAATACTTATTTCCCCCACTGTATTCATAATTGGAAGATGTTTCTAACTGCAGGAAGATTTGTAGCTGAAGGAGTAATATGTTGGTGTATGTTTTATCTCACACTGTTGCAGATTTGCTGAATGTAAACTCTCAGATGAATCATTTGGAAATGTTGCTTCAGTTCTACAGTCACCAAACTCCCTGATAGAGCTGGACCTGGGTAACAATGACCTGGGAGATTCTAGAGTTCAGCTCCTCTCTAAGGGACTGTCTAGTACCCACTGCAAATTGCAGACATTAAGGTTGGGGTTTCTTTTTATTATGTTCTGGTGTTTTTGGTGTAATGTTGGTGATTATTTCCATTACATCATATTACATTATCACAGTCACTGATGTTGAAGTTGAATCAAGACTCCAGAGTAAGCATGAACTTTCTCTGAACATATGAACATAACCAGTTCATCACATGAACATAACCTCAGTATGAACACTGTATACTGAACAAAATAAACACAACATATAGTCCTTCATGAGTTGGTTGGAAGTACAGGTAAGATACCAATGCCAGAAGCTCCTTTGCTCTGCCTCCTCAGACACTCCCATGCTTTTCAAGAATGATCCACAAACCCTCTGAATACAATGTCAATTGTAGAAACATATTTGATAAACCAGGAACAATACTGACATGGAATTTGCTTCAAATGATGTTGAAAATGACATGTAAATAGAAGGTAGCACTACAGAACACTGCTGTCAGATTTCCAATGATGCAATGATTTCTTTCTGACAATTTCTTCAAGAGCTGTCTAGTTTCTAATCACTGGTGGCAGTAATTGTCCTTTACAAAGGACACTACATGGTAGCTGATAGCTGACCAGCCTGCTTCTCTGCACTCAGCTGTCAGGTCTAAGTACTGGTCTGTCTTCCTCTCAAAGGCTGCCTCCATCCCTCCCTCCCTGTCCCGTGGCACTCCTCCCACTCCAACGCTTTGTTGTTGATGTTTGCTCAACACTTCCAGCTTACGTGTCTCCGCCAGCTTCCACAGGACGCAGTCATGACGCCACCTGTACCGACCCTGTGCCAGAGCTGTTTTGCAGCTGGATATGATCTACTGTAGGCTTGGGTTCTGGACATTACAGAGTGGGCAGTTTTCCTCTGAGCCATACCATATGCACAGGTTGCTGGGACTCTGGAGAGTGCCACCTAATGAGGAGGCTCAACCTGGCGGGATCTTCCTTTTGATCACTCCCTCCCAGGAGTCCAGCGTCCTTACTGTCCGAGGCTGAGCGCTTTGATTTTATATTGCTCCTCTTCTGACCTGACCACCTCAGATATTACCAGCTCATTCTTCTCCTTCCTTGTGCCTTCTGACCACATCTTGGGAACAGTCCCCCCAGTTCTGCCTGCCGGAGCCCTACCAACAATCTCGTGGTGTTTCAATCTGTTGATGGCCTGGTCAACAGCTTGCTCCGCCCTCCACTTGTGACCTGTTCTGACCAGGGCGATTGACTTCAGTGGTAGCTGAAGTGCATTCTTCTTAAACAGGCCTGTGCTGAAGAGGCTCTGGGATAGGCCCAGCCATTTGCAGATGTAGTTGTTGGCTTTTGAGTATGTGTTCAACACTGTGGAGGTGGAGATCTCACACATCTTGAGAGGCCACATCAGGTGCTGGTATAAGGTGAACTGGTAACTCCAAACATTGTATTTCTCAAGGAGATGACCTTTCCAGGCCTTCACAAAGCTGGTTTGTGATTGTGTTGGCCATATGTTTGTACGACAGCTCAGTGATGTTCAGCTTCCCCAGACTTCAGCTAGGTTGCTCTGCCAGTAACGGTATCCTATCTCCATCCACCATGAAAGAGATGAGGTTGTTCCTGGCACCTTTCCGAATGGAGAGACTGTGAGACTTAAAAGGTTTAATTCTCATCCTGGCCCATGTGAAGAGTACCTCAAGCCTTTTGAGGAGCCGGGTGGTGCAGGCTGCTGTTTGGAGGAGGGTTGTTACCTCATCCATGTAACTCTGCAAGGTCATTGGCTAGACCATGTTCTTACTCCTCGGACCTTCTGTCTCCTGCCAATCAGGATCATTTCTAAATCTGCTGTGAAAAGGATGGGAGAAATTGAGCATCCCTTTGCAATGCGCTTTTCCAGCTGGTCCCAGTCAGTCGTGGCTTCCTGTGTTGTATAGCTGCCAAAGTAGTTTGATACCAGGTTCTGGATGCAGGTTGGTATATAGAAGAACTCAAGGGCAAAGCTGATTAGCTGGTGGGGAACTGAGCCATAGGCATTTTCTAGATCCAGCCAGACTACTTGGAAATCTGGCTTTACACACTTGGTTGTCTGGATCTGCCCGGGAACCCTGGGATGCCTGCCTTCTGGCAGCTGCTGTCGGTAACACAGGTCCTTGTTCCGGTGTATCTACATAATGAAGTACAGTGCAACAACCTATGTAACAATAAGTAATATCACATACTTATGTTGTCCATACATACTGTATTTTTGTGTACCTACAGATCATTAATACAAATGTAATGAGAAGTGTTTGTTACAATACTTTGCCAAAGTGGCCTCTCTCTTTGGGGAAGGAAAAAAAGAGAGGTGAAGTTTGGGACTCTTGACACCCTTAAATGAAACAGTAACTCAGTAGACCTAGGGTCTATTTATGGTAGTTAACAAGTTCAAACTTTTATCGGTGGAGTTTTGAGCAATACTGTTTTTTGCATTATAGTGAAAGTTAAGGGGGGCAGCTAGTACGTCAAAAACTGAAACCACTGATAATGCCCAAAATTTAATTACACTTCTGTGGTAGTGTGGTGAGTGTCCCTACAGACAAATTGAAGTATTGTACACTTTGAAAGTGTACAGAAAGGTTATAAGACCTTTTTCTGAAGGAAGCAAATTGCCTGGCTTCATATTCCGGTAGCGACTTCTTCCTCTTGGTGCAGTGGGAAATCCTGACTTTTGTATCATCATCTTAATGTCAGTCCATTTCAGATTAGATTAGATTAGATTAGATAAAATTCAACTTTATTGTCATTTAGCAGAGTACAGGTGCAGAGCCAATGAAATGCAGTTGACCTCCAACCTTAAGTGCAAAGAAGTGCAGGTAGAGTATGGTTGTGTAGACCATTGTTTCCCAACCTTGGGGTCGGGACCCCATGTGGGGTCTCCTGAAATTCAAATGGGGCCGGCTGAGATACTGGGTCGACCAGTACATTACATTAAAATATACATACAGTAAATAAAAAATATATATTTTTAAAAAAAACACGTAATCAGGTCCTTCATTACAATCTGGCTACATAAATCATGCTTGATCAATGTTCCAAACAAAGTAGCAAAACAACCACACACACAAAGATAGCCAAACAAATTAGCTTGCTAGGACATTTGGGGAAAATCAAAGTACCACTTTGTGTTACAACAGAGAGTGTGAATGATTGGGATCGTCAACATTTTGTGACATCAAAATAGGGTCACCTGCCAAAAAAGGTTGGGAACCCCTGGTGTAGACAATAGAGATTAATAATGTACAATGAATAGTTGGATAAACACAGGTTTTTCAGATGACATGTCTACAGAGATAAATAGAGTATACATGTTGAGTATAGACAGACATATATATATATATATATATATATATATATATATATATATATATATATATATATATATATATATATATATATATATATATATATATATATATATATATATCTGTAGACATGTCATCTGAAAAACCTGTGTTTAAATAGTATATTGCACAGGTTTATGGGCAGGCTATATATAATGTATAATATGGGGTGTTAACAGTGAAAGGTCATAGGCTGTACCTGAGCTAACCCACTAACACAGATTTGATGTTTGTGTAGCCTACAAAATCTTGGAGAAATAAGCCTAGTACAAATTTAATATCTTTACTGCATAGTACAAATCTAATATCTTTACTGCAATCTATGAAAATTGTGAGGGCAAAAATGTGTGACATTATATTGCAGACTGGCTGGCTGTACAGTTACAGAGAAAACCTGTGAGACTGTGGCTTCCATTCTGGATTCACAAAACTCCCTGGTAGAGTTGGACCTAAGTGACAATGAACTTGGAGACTCTGGAGTTCAGCTTCTCTCTAAGGGACTGTCTAGTCCCCATTGCAAACTGAAGACTTTAAGGTTGGTGTTAGAATATTCTTCATTGTTATTTCTGATAAGGACCATGGCAGCATAACACTTGTTTTTCATATTTCCCCATTTGCACAAGTACCAGTGAACATAAAGTTTCTCCTCATTTTCTCTCTCTGCGTCTTTCTGTCTTCCATAACCAAAACACAAATGGCTGAGAACACACCATTTGCAGCTTCTTATCAGACATATTCTGGAGAAGTAGCTCTAGTCTATTACAAAGAATGGGCATGCAATCACTGAGCAAGAATGGTATGCAAACGTTCCTATGTTTATATTTTGGATATACAACTCTTTGTATCACACAGGCTCAGGGCTGTTGGTAGTAGTGTCAGGCTGGTGTGTTGATTATACAGTACACTGTAAAAAAGTGGACAGAGTCACTTCTTTAGGACTTGATTGGAGAGAAGTAAAGTCAATTTGAACAAAGAATTAATTTCAAAATTCTTCTGTTTGTTTTTAAAGCTTTACATGGTTTAACACCTCAGTATTTATGTGATCTTTTAATTCCTTACTGTCCTCCTAGACCTCTCCGATCATCTTCCCAGTGTCTTCTTTGTGTTCCTTCTGCCTCTCTTAAATCCAAAGGTGACAGAGCTTTCTCTGTCTATGCTCCCCAGCTTTGGAATAGCCTTCCTGATGTTGTGAAATCCTGCCCCACTATTAGTAGTTTTAAATCCAACCTAAAGACCTACCTCTTCTCCCTAGCTTTTAACACTCCCTGACTCCCTCACCTCTCCCTTTTTTATATATATATATATATATATATATATATATATATATATATATATATATATATATGTATGTTTATATGTATGTATATGTATTATTGTTATTATTATTATTTTTTTTTATTATTATTATTATTTTTATTATTATTTTATGTAAAGCACTTTGGTGCAATGCTATTGCTTTGAAATGTGCTATATAAATAAATTTGACTTGACTTGACTTGAATCAGTTTCCTGTTGGGCACTGGTCTGTACTGTGTAGCCTAAAGGTCAGTTTGGTGATGGGACGTAAGCATGGTAACTCATCAGGTATCCGCACACAGAAAATTAAGAACGTTATTGTTATTTTTTACTTTTAGTAGGTCATTTGTTCAGACATAGTCCCGATCCAACAAAAATAGATTGTCTTCCAGCTTCTTATCAGTCCCTCCAGGAATTCACAATGTTGCGATTGCAACAATTAACGCAAATTCAGCAATTCTGGACGACCTCGCAATTTTGTCCAAACACTGCAACTTTTTCGCAAATTTGACCAATCATCATGGTTTCCCCGTGAAATTTCACCTACCACAACAGCCCCTCGCGCAGAATATTGACTCAGATGCCACACTCACTTCTGCAGACACCAGAGACTGCCCTATAACTTGTTCACTCCTCTGCAGTTTTACAAACAAAAAATGACAAAAAATAGAAGGCTAACGTTAATGATCTGCTTTACTTGCATCTGTCATCTCAACCTAGTGTTGCTAACCTGCCTAAGCTATGAAAGTAAGTTAATTAAGGCCTACTTGGTTTACTGACATTTGAGTAGGCTACAATATGCAACCCATTGGCAAACGTTTACACCTGGAGATGTCCTTTTAGCTCGTGTCATGTTTGCTAGCTTGTGGGCTCAGTTTGTGTAGTGCAGTGCTACCAAAATCATAGAAATTAATAACATTGTAAGACATTTACCTCTTCTATGATCCAAGGATGATTTCATACGAGTTATTTTTTAACATTTATATTAACTAATGACATAGGAAACATCCCAAATTAAATCCACATATCGTAATGCACTGTGCAAAAAGTTATTTCCAGTCGTAGCCAAACACAGTGAGATGCAAGCGTTCCAATCCACTTAGATATGTTATTACGCTACTCTAACGTCCTTAAAGTGGCAGGCAGTCAATTAGACTTACCACCAATGTAATAACATTAAAGAAATGTGTAGTCTAATAGTTTAAATCAATATGAAATTACTAGATACTTAGTTGGCTATTAGTAATTATGCAAATCACAGAATATGAATTTTTGAAAAGATATGAACTTAATATGAATTACAACATATATGAATGTATTGAAACATATGACATTATGCAATCTTTAGGGGGCTGTCTTTTTTGGACAGTTCTACGAAAGGTTATACTGCTTTGTGAATTACCCCAGTCAAAGTATTTACACAAATAAAGTAGGCCTACTTTGATTTTCTGTAACCCTTACTATTTACCTTTACTTATCCTTTTTTAATAAGCATCAAGATGATCAGTGTAATTTTGGTACTATTTTTGCAATTTTCACTTCCTCTCGCAATTTCTTCGCAACAAACAGCTAAAAACACCGCAACTTCCATCGCAATTTTTTAGAAAAGTTGTCACAAAATCAGGCATTTTAGATCGCAACAATCTCAAAAAATCCTCACTAAATCCTGGAGGGACTGTCTTATTCAGACAATATGGTTACTCCTCTTTGAAGTAACCATATTGAAAGTCTGTACATACATGACAGATGGAGAGCTCTTCAGATGGCCAGCAATGCTACTGGGTTGGTCTGCTATTGCTGTGTGCTGTTCACACCAACATTCAACATTGCCCATGGACATTACAACTGGTTACATTTAACCAGTACTGCTTTACTGCTAGTCCTCTGAGGTCTATATGCTGTGTCCCTATCTTTAGGCTGACCTCTCTCTCTCTCTCTCTCTCTCTCTCTCTCTCTCATATATATATATATATATATATATATATATATATATATATATATATATATATATATATATATATATATATATATATCTCTCTCTTACTTTCAGGCTCTCTTGTTGTCAAATCACAGATGAAGGTTATGTTTGTCTGGCTCTCACTCTGATGTTAAACCCGTCCTGTGTGAAAGAGCTGGATGTGAGCAACAATAGTCCTGGAGAATCAGCACAGAAGCTGTTTTCTGCAACATTAGAGGATCCTCACCATAAAGTTCAAGCAATGCGGTATGTTCTGCTTTTTTTGTACCAACAGTACGCAATGACCTCAAAAAACCGAGATCTGTGAAAACTCGCTGAATTTGTCCTTTAAGATTTGCCTTTTATTGTTGCCAGTTCAATGCACATCTTTACAATAATCATGGTTTTAATCAGCACAATTTGATATACCACACCTGTCAGGTGCTGTATTATCTTGGGAAAGGTGAAGTGCCCACTAACACAGATTTAAAGTTTGCACACATCTTATATTTTAAATACAATTTATATGAAGAAAAACAAGTGTTGCATTTACATGTTTGTCCATTATACTTCATATCACATTGTATTGCAGACTGGCTGACTGTAGAGTTACAGAGAATACCTGTGGTATTTTGGCTTCGATTCTACGGTCACCAAACACCCTGGTCGAGTTGGACCTAAGTACCAATGACCTGGGAAATTCTGGAATTGAGCTTCTTTCTAAGGGACTGTGTAGTCCCCATTGCAAACTGAAGACATTAAGGTTGGTGTTAGACTACTCCTTATTGTTATTACTGATGAGAGCCATATTCAGACATATTCTATGAGGCAGCCCCAGAAATTTCAGAAATAGAGTTTATACACCTTATAAGAGTGTGTCCTCCTCTCAAAATTGTTTATTCACCAATTGCAACTTTTAACATTCAGAAATCACACTGTATTATCCACATTCAGAATATGTACACTCTAAGAACCATTTAATACCTGGTAATATTATAATCATGGGACATTATACAACAATTGGGTTCTATGGAACTATTTATTTGTTTCTGATTGGCCGAGAGATGTTCCATGAGTTGGAATATCCCTGGACATTTCAACTCAGACTCAGCACAGCTAATAATAAATCACTCCGCGATACAATGCGAAGATTTGACACCCAGCTCTCCACTATTTCAAGCAATGGGTTACTCCTTAGCAAATGAAACAGTGCTTCACCACATCTGTGGATTAAGCCACACAGTCAACTCAATGTAAGTAAGATAAACGAGGATGCTAATTGTTCTCAGCATTGCCAGCATTGTGTATAATATGATTGTCACTTGGAGGAGACTACTAGATAACTAACGTTAGCATAATTAACTAACCGCTGCTAACGTGCTAGCATCGTGACGTCAGGCTGTGCACAGTAGTGTAACATTTATTCACTATACATTAATAAAGTTGAGTGGTTCTGCAATGTAGACTATGTTTCCGTCTTTTTGCAGTACCATGTCCCTTACATGACATGGCCCAGTGTCCTTGTAACATGCATGCAGCAAACCTAGATATGAATGTGATTTCCACATTTCTTTCAAGAAGACATGTAAACCACAAAGACCCGTAACGAGGGGTCTGGAATGTTGGTTACCTAGCAACCAAGACGCTGTCTATTGAAAAGGGAACTATTTTTTGATGCGTAAGAACGATGTCGAAATTAACATTTTTAAACAATAATGGGGGTGTTTTCAGATTATTTAGTTTGTGGTAGAATTGTTGTATAAAAGCAATATAGCACTCGTGATCGTGGGATTGGTCATGGATATTCCCACGGCTGTTGTTGCCTGCGCCACTCGGCCTCCGGCCTCGTGGCTACGGCCGAACAACACCCGTGGGAATATCCATGACCAACCCCACTCTCAGTCGTGCTATATTGCTTAAATAGCCTCCACCATCATCAAACATGTTCTGAATGCTTTTTTTAAACTCTGATATCACATGGCACAGTCCACATAATTAATAGTTTACCCACCTCTTATTTTAACACTACTTCCCTGTGGCTAAGGTATGGTAAATGCAAATCTAATGTCATCCCTCTACCTATCTCTGTGTACATGTCCTGATCTAGTTTCTAGTAGTTTTGTGCATGTTATATTTGTGTGAACAGGTAACAGACCAGAAAGTGAAAGCCAGATATGAGTTGTTTTTTCTCAACAGTTTCATTGGCATTGCCATTGAGTATATTGGCTGAAAATATTTCACAGGGATTGCATAGATAAACTGAATTAGAAAACAAATTTTAATTTACAGTCTTAAGATTCTCATATTTGACCTCAAACAATTTAGCCAATGGCTTTGCAGCTTTAGATTGCTGTTTTATTGAGATTTTCCAGTGATATATGTATGAGTTAATGCATGTGCAAAACTCTTAAAACTCTCTGTTCTAAAACCGTAATTTCTATTGCAGACTTGCTGGATGTAAAATCAGTTCTGTTTCCTGTAAGATTCTGACCTCAGTTCTGCAGACACCAAACTCCCTGATAGAGCTGGACCTGAGTAAAAATGGCTTTCAAGATTATGGAGTTGTTCTTCTCTGTAAGGGTTTGAATAGTCACAACTGCAAACTGCAGATTCTGAGGTATGCTAAGTGCCCAGACAATAACTTCATCCATTAGATTTCTGGTTCACCATCCCTTTGATGAGATCTCCAGAGCCTGTTTGTGCAGTCAGACTCTTCACAGCAGAATAGTGCACCACACAGTTAAACCTCACATCGGGTGATGTCCTGAATCCTGGAGTCTTATGTTATAGAAGGACTTTATAGTGATAAACACAAGCAGTGATAAGCAATGCAATTATATAGTAATACAGCTGTGGCCACCTCCACAATCTTGGCTAGACTGACGCACCAAACACACATAATTGATTGGTTCTCGCGTGTATAAATCATAAATGAGAACCAACTTTGTTTCACTTGCCTCGGCAATTTGATTTATTTTCATCCAATCAGGGCTAATTTCGCCCCCATTCAACCTTAATATGAGCGAAGCGAAATTTCACTGTGTGGAAACGTACTATAAAGCCACTGTAAATAACACATCAGTTGTTTCTCCCAACAATTTGAGTATAATGGCTAAACATGTTTCAGGATTGCTTAGACAAATTGAATTTGAAAGCATATTTTAATTTACAGCCTTAAGATTATCTCTGATTTGTCCTTGAACAATTTAGTCAAGGAAATGGCAGCTTTAGAACTGTTTTATTGAGCTTTCCATTGATTGGTGAATGTGTTTATTTGTGTGCAAAACTCTCTGTTCTAAAACAGTAATTTCTCTTGCAGACTCGCTGGTTCTGAACTCAGTTCTGTTTCCTGTAAGAAGCTGACCTCAGTTCTACAGTCACCAAACTCCCTGATAGAGCTGGACATAAGTAAAAATGATTTTAGAAATGATGGAGTTGATCTTCTCTCTGAGGGTCTGCGTAATCCGAACTGCAAGTTGCAGATTCTGAGGTAAGTGCTTTGATGATGCCTCCAGAAAACCTGTGCAGTCAGACTCTTCTCAATGGAATAGTGCATACAAAAAATATTATTCTTATTTATTGATTGCCATCTCTCTCAGACATGGTAATACTGGCACAATTCAACACAACACTGTTGATTTGTATCTCACCATATATATAACAGGCCTGTTTTACACTACATTATGCCACATCTCATCTCTCTCTCTCTCTCTCTCTCTCTCTCTCTCTATCTATCTCTCTCTCTCTCTTTCTTTCTCTCTCTCTCTCCCTCCCTCTATATGTGTGTCTGTCTGTTTCTCTCTCTCTCTCTCTCAGGCTCAGTAATTGTGGTATCTCAGATGAAGGTTATGTTTGTCTGGCTCTCACTCTGATGTTAAACCCCTCCTGTGTGAAAGAGCTGGATTTGAGCAAGAATCATCCTGGAGAATCAGCATATAACATGTTATCTGCTACACTGGAAGACCCTCAACGCAAAATTGAAACACTTAAGTATGTACTCTTAAGAAACCAAAATATCTAGTTGAAGTCCTGGTTTTACATCTACATGTTTCTTCTCAGACAGTATTCACATTCACAAGGGTATTTAACAGAGTATTTCTTGAGGTAGGTCATATGTTCTCCACACATAATATTTTATACGGACAAATACGATCTAAATTGGTCCAGTATTGACTTAAAACTCTGAAACGGCTGTGCAATGTAAACCTGTTTATGGTAAGCAGGTATATCAGTAAGTAAACATTTTTATTTTCCCACCTACTGCAAAAAACTCAGATGTGTCCATTTCACTTAAGAACCATTTAGCAAATTACATGGTCACTTTATATCTGAGATCACTTTATATCTGACTTTATATCTGAGATCACTTTATATCTGAGATCTGTTATCTAGTGGTCTGTGTATGTGTTTATTCATGTGCAAAATAATACAGTAATTTGTGTTGCAGACTTGCTGGTTGTGAACTCAGTTATGTGTCCTGCAAGAGTCTGGGCACAGTTCTACAGTCACCAAACTCCCTGATAGAGGTGGACCTGAGTTACACTGGCATTGGAGATAAAGGAGTTGAGCTTCTCTCTGAGGGTCTGCGTAGCCCCAACTGTAAACTGCAGATCCTGAGGTAAGTGCTGTAACTTCGTCCATTAGATATCTGGTACACTATCCCTTTGATGACGCCTCCAGGGAGCCTGTTTGTGCAGTCAGACTCTTCACAGCAGAATAGTGCACCACACAGTTAAACCTCACATCAGGTGATGTCCTCAATTAGGGACTCTTAAGTTAAAGAAGGCTTTATTGACAAACATAGGCCATTTTAGGGTATGCTCAAGCACTCCTAAATTTAATCTCAGCACCCCTAAAAAAATAAGTAAATGTAGTCTGACTTGTAGGGCCCTATTTTAGCTCTAAAATGCATGGTCACAAGCGAAAAGCTTAATTAAATTGAGTGGGTTGTCCAGTCCATATTGGGAGTGGTTTTGTTATCAAACGTCAGGCGGATGGTGCAACAAGGCGTTCCTATGTTTCTTAATCAGTCATGGGTGTGTTTTGGGCGTAACATCATTTAACCCTTAGAACCCGACTGACGCAAAGTGTGTCAAAAAACACAACCTTTCTTCTCTGTTATATTGCTCCGGAACTGTTCATCGCAGCGAGATGAAACCTTTATTGCGTGACAGAGCAGAAGTGGGGCTTTCTGTACGCACTTGTCTGTACGATCAACTATGAAAATAAAAAAAGCATAAAATTAAATCAAATTGCATCATATTTACAGTCTATATTTCTCTGCATTCACCTGCACACCCATTACTCTCATTTGAATTACTTGCGAACCCGTGATCGCATAGATATGGCACGCATATCAGATGAAAGAGGAGACACAGGGATATCTTTTGGTACCATGTATATCGATCCTTCTGGCTTATAAAAACAGACAAAGTGACTGCAAAATAATAACGTCATGTACACAAACCAACGCTGCACACCCATAACTCTCGTTTGAATTACTCGCGGACCCGTGATCGGATAGATATGCCACGCATGTCAGATGAAAGAGGAGACACAGTGCTATCATTTGATACCAAGTACATCCTTCTGGGCTATAACACAGACGAAGTGACAGCAAAATAATAACTTCATATAGCTGGACTTACCCCACATTTTTGTCTGTTTATAATCCAACGCTATCATGTGTTTCTCTATGGCAAAGCATGTTCATAATCCGGTTTTGAGATCCTAGCAAAATCCTGCATGGCATCCAATTCAAGGCTCACATTGCATCCCAATTTGTTCAACAAATAAACACCTTTTTTGCCTTTACTTTGTTCATGGCAATGCAGTAAAAAGTTGTTGTAGAGAATCATTATGAGTGCATACACCATAGGCACACACAGGCTAACACGCAAACTCGGGTCAAGTCAGGTCAGATCAGTTCGTGTCACAGATATGGAGCGCAGAAAGGTCATTTTTCATCACTAAATAAAAAAAAAATCTTTTTGTATGTTAATTTGAAAATTAAAAATGTCAAAATTAAATCAATGCAAGTATTAATACATGAAATTGTGGCAGATTTGGGTAGTCTAGACTCTGCTGAAAAAAACTATATATATAGCATGTGTGTATGGCACTTACAATGACCAGGAGAAATCCTTCTAACTAAAGGTAGTGAAAATGCCCTTAAAACAGTCTAGGGTTCTAAGGGTTAAACCAATGAGAATGACATCTGTCATTCCATTTAACAGCAGCAGCGCAACTTCAAACAGCGCATCAGTATTTTGTTGGTCAACGGCGCATTTGAAAGAATCTGCTTGCAGGTGAGACCATATGGAACAGGTATTGCCACTCATTGGTGACAGGTAAACACACAGAGTGACCTAAGTCTCAGCATTGTTTGACACTGCTTTGATATCAAACCATGAATATAGTAATATGAATTCATTATAAACTATGAATATATCTTGATGCCTCTTGCAATGGACCAGATAGGCTAGCCCAGACATTAGCTTGACAACAACAAACAAGCTAGTCTAGCAAAAATAACGCTGTCAATAATCGGAATTAGTGAATTCCGCAAGAAGACCAGTGAAGCTTGTTGATTAATTTATTATAAAGTCATAGCTCAAAGGATGAGACAGACATGCTGATGTGCTACGGGGATATTCTATTCAAGGGACATAACTACAGCTTATAAAAATAGTTAGCTCACCAAACTACAACCTTCTGTGTCATCACACAACTTTACACTTTGCGAGATAAATTGGTAACTACTTCAATTATAAAATAAACTATCAATAAAGTAATGCAAATAATAAGCCAATATGATTAGAACAAATTAAACTGCTAGACTATTAGAAAACACCTGATATGAGCTGGACATTGAGGTCCGTGATTTAATGTTAGTCCTATCTCTTGCGCATCAACCTAGCTGTTTAACCAATTTTATACAATACCTGCTATACTAAAATTGCTGTTGACAGTCACTAACAGGCTATTTATTGGGGTATATGATATATTTTGGTGATTACACATAATCATAATTTTTAGTGGGGTCCCTAACACCATTCAAAATAAATAAATAGGCTACAGTTCAAACAATCAGTTTTTGTTTGTTCATGTTGGCCTATTCTAAAATATCTTTACACTGGACTAAACTGCCCTCTGGACGAGACCCAGAGTCGCTCATTGGGGCCAGGGCGTCACTAGACCCTTTTTACTGGGGCACGGGCCCCAGTATTGATTTGCTGTGTCCCAGACTATCCTGCATGTATAGATGGCCAAGATAGCTATAGTTTATCTTAGATTAACTAGCTGAACAACACAGGTGACCACTACTGCATAATTTCATAGTGCTGAAATGTCAATTTCTGAACTGAGAAACTCAGCAAATATGCTTTGTGGTTGTAAACTTATTGCAATCATCATAACTATTCCACCTGTGTGTGCATGGTTACAATTCTGAAGTGCAAAATAGGCAACAGCACAAATATTTCTATCCATAGATACAAATAACCAAGTCTAAGTGCTTTAAGGAGAACTCCAGATATTTTTTACATAGATTTGTGTCTTAAGGTCACCCAGAAATGTCAATACGAGAAAAAAAAGGGGAAAAAAACATGGAGGCTCCTGAACATGCCCCCAGAATGTAGTACTGTACAGTAGCTGCCTTACAGTTCTAGCTGTTGGCTGCAGCAACGTGAGCTAGGTACAGCTGATTGTTTAGGTTTTTTTTGTACCGACAGTACTCAGTGGCCCCAAGAAACAGAGATCTATGTGGAAAATTGCCGGCATTCTCCTTTAAAAACAGAAAATGTCTCTCTTGCCATCAGAGTGCTACAGAAAGTTCCATTCACATAAATGGGCCTTCCCAACGTTAGGAGGTCTGTTAAAACTATATAATGACCACTGCAAAGTATATAATGAATGCTGTCAATGGCAACAGGTTTTGTGCTTTTGATTCATGTCTTTCATATCAATTTGCATTCACTTATTGCAATGGATTTTCATTGAAAGTGAAAGTTAGCAAAAGACCTATTTGTTTTAAAAATAAAAAAATAATTTTAAAAGGCCTGTTTTGGCAAGTAGCCATGTAATAAGCGGGATAATGCCTCCACTGCACATCGGAGTTCTGTTTACGTTATTATGGCAGACAATACGTTATCCCTTACGTAAAATATAATACACACTGCTTATTGGCACATTAGAGTATGTTTTTATTACTAATTTATTTGCTTCATGATCTCTCTCTCATTCCATAACCCTAAACAAGTTCCATTTTTTGCAATACACAATCCTGACCGAACTATATGAGAAATAGAAAGACATTTGACTGCTAGTGCCCATCTAGCTGAAAGACTGCTGAATTGTATTTGAATGCAATGACTCTTAAATGCAGCAAATTGTAATCAGGCATTTGTTCACATAGCTTTGCATTTATCCTTGAGAATATATTGAATTCCTTGAACACAGACATTTTTCTCTTTATTTAAGTAGATAGATAGTCATCTCTTTTTTTCAAAGGACCTTTGGAGTGAATCAAAGCTGTCTGCTGTTTTTACATTCTTAATTATCATCCATGGTAACTCTTTGTTTCCCTTTCAGTCTGTGTGGAAGTGAAATCTCAGATAAGAGTTGTGGATTTCTGGCTTCGGCTCTGAAGTCAAATCGCTCCCACCTGAAAAAACTGGATCTGTGCCAAAACCATCTTGGAAGATCAGTACTGAATCAGTTTTCTGCTACACTGAAGGATCGTCGCTATGCACCGAAGATACTCATGTATGTACAGTATGTAAACAAAATGAGAATACAGTATCCAGGATCAGGATGCTAGAGAGCAATCAGTAGTTCGGAGTCATGATGTTCTATGTGGCAGTGGACCAGTGTGTCCCTGGTAGCACATTTTATTTGTCTGTTGGTATTCTGGCAATTCATCACTTAAAATCCACAAGAATGACAAAATGAAAGGGGGGAGAGAAAGAGATGGGGTGGGATCGGGAAATGTCCATATGGCAGCACACCTCTCTGCGTTGTAGCAAATCCATACAGGTCCAAACAGATTCAATGAGGAAAATTCCGTTTGTGAATAAAATACCAATGGGCCCTATCATGACATTCTAAAGTGCATCGTCACTCGTCAAAAGTCTATTCAAATTTAGTACGATGTCCAGTTCACATTGGGAGGGGTTTCGTTATCAAACGTGGAGCGCATGGCGCAACAAGGTGTTCCTAGGTTTTTTAATCAGTCATATGGGTGTGTTTGGGGCGTAACATCATTTTAAACCAATGAGAATGACATATGTCATTCCCTTTAACGGCGCAACGCGCGATATGTGAAATAAATGCATCGGTATTTTGCCATTCAACAGCGCATTTGAAGGAGGCTGCTTGCGAGACCGTATGGAATAGTCATTCTTAAACCATGCTTTACTAAAACCTAGCATAGCCTTCACGCATTTGCACTCGTCTATTATTTGAACTCATTGGCAAAGTGAAACTGACTTCACCAAGGAGTCAGTCAACGACAAGAAAGTTATATGCAGTTACTTTCACTATTGACTGACAATGGGTTACCACCGAAAACATAGGCTGGAAAAAGCAACACTTACCCTAATATTGCTCAAAGGACTGAATAAAACAACATTTATCCTGCAGAGGAGTTGCTTATATCTCGTGACAGTGCGTCTTCAGCTGTGCTCCATACGTGTCTCTCGCCTCTCCCCTAATCACTTTTAACTGTCATTACCAATTTGCAAATGATGGTGAATAACTACTCATCATGAGATGTACAGTATTTCGTAATATCTTTATTCTAATTATGTTTCCCATTGTAATCGTGCAATTTTGTAATGCTTTGCATGGACGTGCGCTGGTGTGCGTTCATGAATGATAGAAGGATGGTGCGTGCACATGCCAATATGACTGTTGACATGCGCTCTTAAAATAGCATATGAACAACTCGCCATTGACTTCTGACCAGGTTTAGGTGGTGTACGATAGCGATTTTTAGACAACGCGCCAGGCCCCTCCCTAGGTTGTTAATTGCCACACCCCTGGGCGCAATGTTTAAAAAATAAACGTGCAAAATACCGAATTAAACTTTGCGCGGGTAGAAAACGAGTTTTACGCCATGCGCTGGTGCCCAAAATACAGCCCAAGGTCGCCAAAATCACTTCCAGATGTATGCATAATTAAAGCATAATTCACAGAGAAAGCACCTTTTACTATATCAGTTACTATATCAGTATATCATATGATGTTCAAATTGTATGTGGGCATTTTGTAAGTGTGGGCTGTAACTAACAGGGAGGCTACACCAGACGCGTAACTGAAGTAAGAACAGTTTTAGAACGTATGCACCGCTATCACGTCTGGCGTATCTACTTTTATTGATTATAGTGGAATCTAAGTGCTGCAGCTTACACATTGTGAACTGAACGCTTCAGTTACACGCTCGGTGTAACCCCCCTGTTAAGGTGATATCTGAGGTATACCCTCTGCTAAATAAGTTCAACTAAGTCAGATTTTCTGGAATTATATTGGACATAAATGTGCTTTATATTTCAAATACCCACCAGTTATGTTGTGTTGATCAGGATTTTCTCTCACTTCTCTGCAGATGACCACATTGGAAAACAAGCCGGACTTTAGGTTTTTGGTTTCTAGTGTTCTGCAACACTAGAATTTATTGTCAACAGGCTCTCATTAATCAGTTCACCTTATTTGTTAGTGATTCAAAATAAAGTATAGCTAGAATAGATAGATAGATAGATAGATAGATAGATAGATAGATAGATAGACTTTATTGTCTGTTCCAAAACATTACAGAAATCATTCATTTAAAAGACATTCATACAAGATGGGGGCTGTGAAGTGTTCATTTGGTGTTAAGAATGGCTATTGCAGAGGGGATGAAGGATTTCTTGTAAATGTTTTTTTCCGGGCTAGTGGTATGTTATACCCTCTGCCTGACGGTAGTAACTGGAAGGAATGGTGGAGAGGGTGCAAAGGGTCCTCTGTGATTTCCTGATCACTGAGGGACTGTACAGGTCATTTTGGGTTGGGGGGCGCAATGATTTTGCGTGAGAGTCTTGGTCTTGTTTTATGTTTGATGGTGAGTTGGTTGTACCAGGAGGAAATATTGAATGTTGTTTGTTATATTCTGTAATGTTGTTCTGTCAGATGTCAGATGTACAGTATCACACAGTAATACAACTACGAAAGGGACCAATACCATATAATAAATAAATAAATTGAATACGTAAAATAAGGTCTCCACTTATGAAAAATTAAAAATGAGTCATCTTTTATGCTGGAGTGGGGGGGGCGGGGTAAAGTACCCATACACCATGGTTGGTATTAATAAATAAATGAAATAACAATTAACAAATAAATGAATATGGTCTATTATTTCCTTCATATTGTTGAAATACATAAGATTGGGTTTCAGTTACAACTGGATGGACCTTTTGTTTGATGTGTTTTCTTTGCCTTTGTTTTCAGTGTGTTTTGAGTGCATTGTAAAGTGACTATGGGTTTGTGAAATGCGCTATGCATATTTTAAGTTAACTTAAAACATGTATAACTTTGAACTTAAGTATATATACTTATACTTACTTATATATATATATATATATATATATATATTAAATTAAGTTCAAAGACTACTTAGAACGTAGAACTGGAACTAAAAATCGATTTACTCCATTGAGAACTGGATTATAAGACATACCAGGGTAGACTTAAAACCAGCTATGACATAATTAAAGCAGCACTAAAAAAGATTTTGCTCCCGCGGTCCCTCTACAGTTACGAAGCGCAATCTGCATAGATCTGACTTGATTGAAATACTGTTCGACTAAATGCAGCCAGACAGGAACTTACCATCCCAGGTAAAAAAGTAGTATACTTTAGTGTGTTAGAAATATGATTAAAGTACATGAAGTATAAAGCAAGTATGCTTACACTTTTTGTACTTTATGTAAAGTATGTTTAATGTGTACTTTTAGAAAGTATACTTCAAAGTAGATGTTATTAAGTTCAACTTCAGTGTACTAAAATTAAATATACTTATTGTGCAATATTCAAAGTGTTTTTGTAATGTACTTTTTAAAAGTGTACTTTGTTGTTAGTGTATTTTAAATGGTAAAGAAGTTTATTTAGTTTAAGTGCATTAACACTTCAAAATAACATTTGCTAAATTAACCTTACATTTTTCAGTAGCCATAGGTGTGTAGATTTGAACAAAATCTGGTTTGGTTCTTAACGGGAGCATTTACTGCCTGAAATATCGTGGATTTTGTTTACCATGCTCGGAGTTATAGTGCTGGCCTGATGGGTCGCCTATTTACACCGTTTCAACGGCACATGAACGGTTACACCGAGAATTCTCGTCATGAAATAAAAATTCCTGGCCCCAGCTGTGGCGCTACTGGCTGGGGCACCTGCACCGTACGCCGGCGACCCGGGTTCGATTCCTGTCCTGTGGTCCTTTCCGGATCCCACCCCGACTCTCTCTCCCACTCACTTCCTGTCATTCTCCACTGTCCTATCAAATTAAAGGCATAAAAAGCCCAAAAAAATATAATAAATTTTTTTTTTTAAAAATTAAATTAAAATTCCACTGGAGCTCCAAGCGAATGTGTACACGCAGCCTTACAACACTGTTTACAGCTCTTCGAGTCACGGTAAAATGTCGTTTTTGGTACATAGCTAATTTAGATACACCTATTGTGTGGGTGCTTGCGTTTCTTTAGGAGTCCGCCGTCTTGGTTTGTATAGAAATGGATATTAAGTGACACATAGGCTACACGCAAGACGGCGGATATACGGGACCGACGGTAATGGAGTTCCGATATGTAGGCCTACAAAGCTAACATATCCTGTGTCAGTTTGAATCTCATCTCCTCTATAGTATCTCTATAAGTTCAGTATTCACACCAATGCGCAACAATTCTGGAAATGGTTTGGAAAAATTAATGATGGAAAAAAGTTATTAATTGTGAAATTACGCAGGCTGGAATGCATATCACGGACCACCTGCAATGACGCTGCGGACCACCGGTTGAAAACCCCTGCTGTACATGATAAATGGGTCTCCTTTTTCTGTGTGTGTGTTTGTATGTATGTGTTCGTAAATGTGTGTGTGTGTCTGTCTGTCTGTCTGTCACTCCCTCCCTACATTCTGATGAGGATGTTCTCTCCTCTCCTCTTATCTGCAGATGCCTGTGAGCTCACACTGGACCCAAACACAGCACACAGAAACCTCTCCCTCTCTCAGACCAACAGAAGGGTGACATTTGTGAGAGAGGAGCAGCCGTATCCTGACCACCCAGAGAGATTTGACTGCTGGTATCAGGTGTTGTGTAGAGAGGGTCTGTCTGGACGCTGCTACTGGGAGGCTGAGTGGAGTGGGGGTGGAGCTGAGATAGCTGTGGCCTATAAAAGCATCAAGAGGAAAGGGAAAGGTAATGAGTGTAAAGTAGGAGTGAGTGACAAGTCCTGGAGTCTAATATGTTCTGGCCTCAGTTACTCTGTGAGGCACAAAAAGAAGAGCATTGACATAACTGCCCCCTCCCCACGCTTTAGCAGAGTAGGTGTGTACTTAAACTGGCCAGCCGGCACTCTGTCCTTCTACAGCATCTCGTCTGACACACTCACCCATCTTTACACCTTCTACTCCACATTCACTGAGCCCCTCTGTCCAGGGTTTTATGTTTGGTCAGACTCCCCAGTGTCCCTGTGCCAGATCACATGATCACATGAGCTCACACGATCAATGGTTAGACTGAGAATTGTCGTCGCAAAATCAAAATTCCACTGGAATTCCAAATGGTTTTGTACACGCAGCCTTACAACACCCAAGATAGCAAGGGGCTGGCGGACCACTGGGGGCTGTCCGCTGGCATTTTGCTCATCGGTTCTCTGGCGGTCCACTGGCGGGTTGCAGACAAATTGCCCAAAATGTTGACACTTTTTTCATTTGTCCAGTTATACTCGATATATCATTTTATTAACTTTTCTGAATATTCATGACAAGTTAAATTTAAAGAGATGGTGGTCCAACGGCGGACCACAAGTGGCACGCCACCGGTGGTCCGCTATCTGCTAATCTGATTTTGCTATCTGGGACTGTTTACAGCTCTATGAGCCATTGTACAATATCATTTTTGGTACAGAGATAATTTAGATACCCTTATGGGGTGGGTGCTTGTGTTTCTTCAGGAATCCTTCTGTAGGAATGAATATTAAGTGACACACTGCAAAAAATCAAATCTAACCAAGTGTTATTAATCATATATTAAGATCAAAAAGTCTTTTTGAAGTATGAATTGACTTGGGTTCTCGCGAAAGATCATTTTGACTTAATTGAAGAATACTTATTTTAAGGAGTCTTAAATACAAATTAATTCAATGCACCTGGCAGACAAATTTGCTTGTTTTCAGGATGAGATGTCTTAAAATAAGTCAAACTCTTCTTAAATTAAGTCAAATGATTTTACGAGAAAGCACTAGGTAAGTCTCTTCCTGAAATACTGAAAACAAAACCTACTAGTTGTTTTGATCTTGATATAAGATTAATGGCATTTGGTTTGATTTTATTAGATGAGCAGTTTTTGCAGTGCACAAACATGTAAAAGGGTGAAAATAGGGCACAGGCAGAAATAGGTCACTTTCCGATGTAATAATCATTTCTATGATAACCAGCAGCTAGTCATCATCTTTTATGTTTAAGCATTGTCTGTATGTACTGTACATCAGGCCCCATCACAGCCCTGCATTACTGGCCTGTGACAGGGCCTGACACGGAAATGCTTTTAAAAATGCATCTAAAATGTATTTTATTCAAGCATATACTGTAAACATCCTGAGATGGCACAATAGGCATTCCTCAGTTGATCATGTCCTCCAAATGACTCGATGTTCAGATTCAAGAAAATAAATGATTAAAAAAAAATGTCTGAAGAAATTGAGTATTTTCCGTTTTAGTCATTGTTCATTAAAACTGGAGCTTGGAGGCTATATCCTGACTTCAAGTTTTTTTGAAAGGAGTCTGGCTGTATGTCATATTTGCGTTAAAAGAAACACACAGGTTAGACAATACCACTGTAGGTCTACCTACTGTCATGCTAATAAAGCTACATTGAATTGAATTGACAAGCTCTTCTGCTGAAAAACAAACAATAGCAAAAAAGAGGATAGATTAAAGATTAGATCACTTGTTGACACAAAGGGACTTAGGGACTAGGGGGACTTAGGGGCTAAGCTAAACTAATTTAGGGACTAAGCCGTCAACTGCCATTGAAAGCAACATCTAGACCAGATTTTTATTATTTTAAAAACATTGCTAAAGTATGGTGTCTCATCTCACAACCTGAAGCTTTTATCTCTCTAGTAGAGTCAATTACTGTAATGGTCTTTTTACAGGCCTCCCTAAAAAGACAATTAAACAGTTAAAGTTGATTCAAAATGCAACAGTAAGAGTTCTCACCAAGGCTAAAAGAACTGACCACATCAACCCAATTCTTAGGTCCCTACTGGCTTCCTATATGTTACAGAATTGTTTTTGATGTAGCCTATAGCTGCTGTTTTTTATTTAAATCAATGCATGGAATTGGACCTGACAATCTTGCAGACATATTCCATTACTATATCCCCACTATATCCCTTAGATCGCAAGAGAGACTTTAATTGGTCGAACCAATATCTTTTATTTTTTTTATTCATTTTCATTTTCATCCATTTGTCCTTTACAAATTGTGTGTAAGCCTAGATGTATGTAAATCTGAACTCTTGTCTGTCTAATGGTGATAATCACATGCATGTTTTGTGTAGTCTACAGACATAACGAAATAACCAAAAACAGAATTTGATTCTAATAAAAGAACACTTTGTCATTACTTGCAGGTTGAGGTTATTTTTGGACTTTACTACAGGTCAATATTTTTGTTAAACTTTAAGGAAATAAGTTGAGCTTTGGGCAGTAACCGTTCTGGGGTGCGTTTCCCAAAACCCAAAACCATAGTTGCTAACCTGTTAGTGTAGCGGTTGTTGAGTGGACTAACGGTGTGTTTCCACACAACGAAATTTTGCGTCGCTCTCATTGAGGTTGAATGGAGACGAAATTTGCCCTAGTTGGGCGAAATAAAAGCGAATCGCCGAGGCAGGCGAAACAAAGTTGGCCAAAGTTTAACTTTATTTAAATGAGGACCATTCGAGAACCAATCAGGTCCGCGTCTTTGTGTTTGGAGGCGGGAGTTACAAAAAAGTCTGACCAAGATGGCGGAGACTACCTGAGCTGTAACACGAACATTTGTCTGTGATTTAAAATGTTTCTACACGAACATTGGCACTTGTATCAACACGAATTGTGGTTTATATGCCACACGAACTTAGTCAGAGCACATACACCACTAAATAGACCACTATATATGTTAGTTTAAGCACTCGATCTTTTTAGCTAGCTGACAGGCGAAATGCTAGTATTTTAGGACATTGGATTGCATTGTAAACCTAGCTAGACAGCTAGGCTACATGCTGCAACGCAGGTATGAAATATATTATGTCTTATTGACCTTGTTGTTTCTATGAACATGAATTGTTGTTTATAGGCAACATCAACTTAGTCGAGGCATAAAGACCCCTGGATATCTTCATTAAGTACTTAAACGTTTGAATTAACTGATTAGCCTAATTAGCTCGCTTGCCACCACTGGCTAGACACTGCAGTCAAAAGGTTAGCGGTTTCGCCATCACGCCCCCCGAGGCGAAATTTCGCTGGCCGAAAATCGCGAGGTGTTTCGCTGTGTGGAAACACACCATAACCCTCAGTCCCCCCCTTTCCTTTGTGTAGGTACCTTGTATATTAGCATGCTTTATGAAGGTTTGGGATAAACTGGTATTTGGTTCATGTGGCAAAGCATTTTAGGTCCACTCCAGTCCACTAGGGTGCAATGGGGTGTGCCAGATCACACTCACCAGGGTAGGCAGGATAAGAGAAGGAGTTTGGGATCCTACTTTGAACTCCATTGTCTCCATGCCTGAACACCTGCCTGCTTTGTTCTTTTCCTTTCAAGGTAAAGTCACTATTTTCTGATGAGTTTTAAACTGATGTTGAATTGTCAATGTGTATTTAAAATAGCCAAATGATTAGAGTGTTGCTCCTCTGTTGTATCTATTAATGTTTGTTTGAGCATTGTTTGGGTAAGGAGTTGAGCGCATGGTATTGATATGCAGTTTTATCAGTTGATGTTAAGTGCATTTTGGTGACTGGATTTGAAGTGATTTATATTTATTTTTATATATATATATATATATATATATATATATATATATATATATATACATATATATATTTAGTTAGTGGTCGTGATTGAGTGAGGAGCGCTAGATTTAATGTGGGGACTTATCCTTGTCTGTGCAATCGTTGATGTTACTGTATTTGTAATGTGTAAATGGATGAAAATGACCATGAGTCATACGAATTTAGGAAATTATCCTTTTAATGCATATTTTTATATTAATCTTTAATAAAATGAACTCCATCGTCTCCATGCCTGAACACCTGGCTTCTTTGTTCTTTTCCTGAAGAACTTGGTTTGTGCTGGCCCAAGGTCCCCTAGGCTGGAGGTCGGCTACATTAGCAACTTAGTTGGTTGGCAATGGGAAATTGCATTGCAACCAACAAAGTTGCTTACTTAGTTAGCAACTGTGGTTTTGGGAAACGCGCCCCTGCTTATCAGCCACTTTTTTTTGTACTGTCTGTCATGGGTGATAATTTTCCTATCAAGCATGTCACTGCACACATCCCTGACTCTCACTATTTGATTCAGTTAAAACATCAAAAACATCTTTCTTAATGTAGGCCTATCAAAATCCCTACAGCCAATAAATTCAGCACAAAATGCTAATCATACATTTCTTACAGCCAAATAATTTATTTAAAGGGAGGGGACATTTTGAAATGAAATTGAAACTATAGTAGGAAGGTAAGATAACAAAACTATCACCAGACCAAGCTCAATCTTTTAAATCGCCGGCAGATCAGGCTGGATTTACCCAGTCTAAAGGTAATATATGAATGCTCCAAACTAATTATTTCATGTTTTTAGGTTACCACTGACTGTGTTTTCGGTAGACTATATGGATTAGTGTATAGCCAACAAGCATTTCTGTTGTATCATTGACAAGGTTTTCAACAAATTGTTTTTTTCATTAACCATTAGCCTGAAAGCGGATAAGTAGCCTTACTGAATTCATCTTAGGGTAGCTATATTTATTTATTATAATAACATAAATAAAGCTTACAACATAATTTATTATTTGGTCTCATCTTGGCTAGTCTGAGATCTACAGCTCCCATTGACTCCCATTCAACACATCAAAGCAATGCTGACTTATGATAGCAACCATTTCACTTTAATAGTAGACTATATTTTGATGCAAGAGATATACAGCAAGAATAACATAAATTGGTTAAAGCAATGTGGATAAATCTAATGAAAAGTGTCAGACCCTAATGTGCTCATTGCTCAAATTTATATTCATCTAATATTGAATGTCAGAGTAGGCTAATGAGATTCAGAAATGTACCTTAATGATGCATCACAATTTCAAAAGGAATGAAGCTTAAAAATAAAAACACAATAATTAAGGAACAACAATTATTTACCTTACTTTGGGTAATTGCCTGTTAAATTAAAGGTCCCAGGGCATGAAAATGTCACTTTATGAGGTTTTTTAACATTAATACAAGTTCACCTAGCCTGAGTATGGTCCCCCAGTGGCTAGAAATGGCAATAGGTGTGAACCGAGCCCTGAGTATCTTTCTCCGCTTTTTAGAAAATGAAAGCTGAAATGGCCCAATCTGTAATTTCCCCCTTATGTTGTCATAAAGGGGAAAGGTTGCATCCTCTTTCTCTGTTTTGGCCGCCCAGAGAATTTGCCCCGCCCATGAAAAAAATGAGCTACGACCCACCTTACAAGCCTAATGTTTTTTCGTTGAGACATCATGGCTTGCAAACGAGCGAAGCAGTTGCTCAGTGTTTGGATGTAGAAATGAATACAACGTTTTTTTAGTTCCTTCATCTGAGCCTCTGAAGATCCAGTGGGTTAATTTTATTTTCTCTGGAAATGCGCTGACACAACTTCCAAAGATTTATGTCTGCGCCAAACATTTCACAGATGACTGTTTCCTGAAGTTGGGCCTTGCTGACCGTCTGAAAATAAAGTCTGGATCAGTACCAACTCTGTTTCTGTCCCCACCCCTCACCTGTTTCTGTTTATTAGCCTCGTCACTGCCTCACCTGTTTCTTATGTTCATTACGAGACACTTTCTGACTTGTTGTGACCCATTTTCTCCATCCAGATTTAGATAAGGCCAGACAAGGCACACCATAATATGTTTGCTTTTTCAACACACATAAGAAATATTAGTTAGTGTCAAGAGCTATCATTTTGCCATCAAGAGCTTATCATTTTGAAAATCCTTTACAAATGTGGATTTACTATACATTGCCATTTATATACCACCTGAATTAAAAGTGCATTGAAACATCTTAGCTTTCCCTGCTAGTCTTGTCCATCAGGGTGATCAACCTCATAGCCACACCCACACTCACAGTTCTCATATCCCAACCAAACAATCATTACCCATAACCACCATACCCAGTCAAGCTACATTTTAAGACTCAGATTGTTGTGTTATACTGATCTTTTAGATATTCCTAATCTAAATTATGTAATAAGATGTGAAGAGTGTGCACATTGGCTTGTTTATGTTAGCATATGCTGTCATCACCCTTATGTAGAAGTCTAGCATACAATGGCAATCTATCTGAATATCAGTTGAAAGCTGCACAACACTATGCTAATTAGTGTTCGCTGTCTTTGAATAGTTTTGTGAAGATCAGTCCTTGAATGTGGTGGACACTTACACTGAGTGTATTGGAATGATCTGTCTTACCACTGTTGTATTGTGTAAATATTATCTGCAACATTTTCTGTATCATTATGGGCTGTATTTTGGGCTCCAGCGCATGGCGTAAAGCTCGTTATTCACCCGCGCAAAGCTTAATTCGCTATTTTGCACGTTTATTTTTTAAACATTGCGACCAGGGGTGTGGCAATTAACAACCTAGGGAGGGGCCTGGCGCGTTGTCTAAAAATCGCTATCATACACCAGCGGCCCCCAACCACCGGGCCGGTACCGGGCCGCGGGACATTCCTAACCGGGCCGTAGCCTACGACAAGAGTTTTAAAAAAAATGCATGCAAACTAAATAAACTCAATTTAATTCGCAATAATGTCACATTCGCAATAATACCCACTGACGATGGTGAGCCAGATACCTCAAAGAAAAAGAAGGGGTCATTCAATACGAAATATGACTCGTCATATTTAAAATATGGTTTCGCAGACCAAATTGCGCAATCGACTGGACATTTCAAACACACTGAGGGTGTCACTGTCTTCCATCACCCCCAGATGGAACCATCTTGTTGCAGGGAAACAAGCACAGGGCTCCCACTGATTATATTCGTAATGCACGTTTAGTTCCCATGTTTTGTTACCATATTTTGTTAAGCATGTTCACACATGATAGATGTAGCTTCAAGTTGTTCAATTTTCACTTCTTCAAGTAAATGTTTTTCACATTTTTAAGAGTTCGTTACCTTCACTGTTCATACATAACTGGAGCTAGTTCTTTTCAAGTAATGCATGCACAACACGGAACATGGAACCCCCCCCCCCACACCGGTCCGTGAAAAAAAAAAATGGGAATCAAACCGGTCCATGGTACATAAAAGGTTGGGGACCCCTGGTGTAGAGCATATGGCATATTTAACTACAAAGCTTTTGGCTGAAGAAATCGTGTATACAACACTTTTGTTTCAAAACCTGTCTGCAGAACAAACACAGTACACATACATGTACATTTAGGTTTTAATTTTATTTTATTAACCCTTGTGTTATCCTCAAATCTTACCGACACTCTTTATCCTTGGGGTCTATTTGACCCCAGCTAAATAAACCCTCCAGAAAATGATTATAATTCATATTGTTACCCAGTTTTTTTTTGTGACCGGTACTTATAACAAGAGTGTAATAACGACCATCAAAAAGCCCTACAAAACAATCCCACCCCCCACACCTAAAGTGTCTGTCTGGTCTGACACACAGATTCTAAACATAATAAATACATAAACAGCTTATTGAATTAAGCCTCAAATAGAAAGTCAACATTGTGAGGTATACTGTATGACTCATTTATTTTTGAAGACAGCTAACATACAAACATTTGGCCAACACATTTAGCAATTTAGTAGACTTCACTTTGATTTGGGCACATATGAAGCTTGGTTTAATCAATAAGTAAGCTACAATTAATGTTTTTTTTTTTTAACTGTACACCTAGTCAGATTTAGATTTTCAAGTAAGCCTTCCTTTGTTATTTTATTTTCAGGCCTATTCAATCTTGCACAGGAACACACTGTCTTCTGTGTGAAAATCAGAAACAAACTGGATTCCTGGATAGAGAGGCTCAGTGAATCTGTGATAAAACGTGTGCAGGTGGGTAAAGCTGTCGGAAGAGATGCTGTAGAAGGTCATTGTGCCGGCCGCATGGTCCAAGTACACTCCAATACGCCTGGAGTCGCACCCGGGCGATTCGATCAGGGTTATGTAATTATCATGACAAGCGGCGTAAGAATTCACAGGAAAGCCTTTGACAGTTTCGTCATAGTAGCAGCGCAGAGACCAGGACTTGTCGTTGTGGCCGAGGCGGCCCCCACCCCCTTTCCTCTCCACGTCTTTGTACGCCATGCCCAGGTAGACACGGAACCCATCCCACTCGGCCTCCCAGTAGCAGCGTTCTGAGAACCCCTCGCTGGCCAGAACCTGCTCGACCGTGTCAAACCTTTCCAGGTGGGGCGGGTAGTCTTGTTCCTGGAACTTGCATGTAACCTTCCGGTTCCCATCAGACAGTAAGAGCTGCTTGTTCATGGTGTTGGTGTTCCACGTGAGCTCGCTGGTGTCTGTGGGATGGGAAAAGAAGGTGCACAGGGTGCCAGAATGGAAATCTCAATGTTGGTTCAAGTTCAGTACACACAGATTAATAACAAGATAGCAAATGACAAGATAATAATAATAATAACAACAACAACAACAAGACTGCTTTAACAAGGGACAAAAGCACTGAAAATAGCAGTGTGGGGGCATCATTACTATCAATAAGACAAAATAATGACAAATAATAATACACAATATGAATAATAATAAGACCATGACAAATGCACTGTTATATTAATACACAATATTAACAACACTATGGGACCATGAAAAATGCTATATCTCATATATTCAGATTATTTTAAACTTACATTTCCGGAGTCCTGACTTCCTCCAGCACTCTGCATTGTTCTCCACACTGTTGGATTATTAAAAAAAAGTTTTTCGTTTGTGTGTGTATGTGTGTGTGTGTGTGTGATATTAAAAATGTATATGTTGGCCTTCATTCTACTAAAAATGAATGTATATTGAAAATAAGATGTAAAGTAAATTTTAATGCATTGACTGAAATTATCAAACACAGCAACACAAACACAGAAGAGTGGTTCCAAAACAATATATCTCCAATTGTAAAAATATTAACAAATCATGTTATTTAATTGTGTATTTCAGGTAATATCAATCAAATTGCCATTGTGTTGTTTTGATTGAGTAAAGATAGATCAAATAAATATAAAAATGTAATGAATGAAAATTAATTGTAATGGAGGATATATAGCATTTTGGAACCAAACTCTTCATATCCCTTTCCCCACATTCTGGTACACTAACTTGAGGATTTCCAGTTTGCAGTCGTCCTTTCTCTCAGTGAGCAGCTTGACTCCAGCCTCTCCTGGGTGGTTGTAGCTCAGGTCCAGCTCTCTCAGATAGGAGGGGTTTGCACTCAGGGCAGAAGCCAGAAACTCACAGCCTTTCTCAGTCACACCACAGAACGACAACCTGCAGCAAGAAATGAGCTATCACTCTCCCACACTATTCATTCTGTGTGTGTGTGTGTGTGTGTGTGTACCTCAGGATCTCCAGTGTGCACTGTGAGTTCTGTAGTCCAGAGGAGAGCAGCTCCACTCCTGAGTCCTGCAGGTCGTTGTCACTCAGGTCCAGCTCCTTCAGGTGGGACCCATCTGAACTGAGGACTGAGGCCAAAATTTGGCCAAACTTGGCCAAAGAGTGGTCACCTGTCAGATAGCAGCGCTTCAACCTAAATACATCATAATAATAAAAAAATAAAATAACATGAAGAAAATGTTTTCCTTTGAGCTACAATGTTGGTCCATTGATTCTAACTATACGGCTTCCATGGGAACACTCAAGGTGTATTGAGAAAGATGAGAAGATGAGAGATGAAAAGTTAAAGAAAGTTACCAAAAAACATTGTTTCAGTTTGTGACAGTTAACAACAGGGAACCACTCTGGATAAATGGGAGGAATCTCTAACTTAAATCACTTAATTTGTATATTAATAACAACAACAGGCAATAACATCATCATTATTATCATCATTATTATTATTATTATTAAATTATTGTTACACAGTGGCATTGGTTATGTTCCATAACAGACGGCTGCACCTGAGTGTGTTCACTCTGCAGTCTGGGCTCCTCAGGGCTGCCCACAGCTGCTCCAGCTCGGACATCAGGAGCCTGCTCTCACTCAGGTCCAGTTCCCCATGGAATACCGACGTCAAAAACCTCCAGGATGCCTTGGTGAGCTTGGAGGCTGACAGTCTGAAAAGGAAAGGAAAGCAAATATAATGAAGTAAATATATTTGTTGTACATTTAAATTGGGAAGGGGACAATAGTAGACTTCAAAGACACTCCCACCTTGAATTGGTGCAAAACACATTCAAGCAAACAACCTCATGTTCAGCTGCACATCCTGTGTAGTTTGGCGGCCAATGTACAGTAACGTTAGAATATAAAGGGCTCAACTTGCATTGCTACAATATTTTAAAACCAGAGCATTGAGCTTCGGGTCTATACTGTTTTATAGTTTATTTGAAACGGTCAACCAGAGTTGTGTGACTCAGCTTGGCAACCCAGGGCCTTCATTTATGAACAGTGCATAGAAAGGATTCTAATTTCCATTCTATGACTAGAATTTTGTATGTGTACTACCACTGTGTCATTTTGTATGTGCACTACCACTGTGTCACGTCAGACACCGGCAGTGGACTTTGATTCATTTTAATAAAGAATATAATTAGAATTGTGGTTTTCCACGTTCAACCACTAGGTCCTATGCATACACAATGTCAGAGATGTGCATATCTTCATGCACATTCCTCAGTACAAGTTCATAAACTCCATACTTTGTGTAGGAAATGATTGTATGCAGGGTGCGATTTGTCAGGGGGGATGGGGGAGATTTAACCCCCCTCTGGTCTTGATATCAAAAGAGCACACTTGCTGTTTAGTCATACACAATGGTAAAGTAAAACTAAACTAAAGGTAAATGGTACAAAGGTGACAAAATTAATATAGGCTATTGTTAGCCATGAAATGAATAGGCTATGAATTGTTCGTCCATTGTTTTGGGGGGGGGGGGGGGGTTACAAACTTATTCAAGATTTTTTCACAAATCGCACCCTGATTGTATGCACCCATTACACACAGATCTGTGTATACTCACTCTTTATAAATGATGGCCCAGGGTCAATAGACCTTACACGCAAAGTAACACATTCCCTCTAAGGACTTCATCCAGTGTTTCATATTATAGAAACAACCTTGGTCCCAGATGCTAACCTCAGTTTCTCCAGATTACAATGTGGGGACTTTATGGCCTCAGACAGCAGTTTTATGCTTGTGTCATTCAGCACGTTGTCCCTTAGATCCAGTTCTATCAGGCTGCATGGTTCTGATCGAAGAACACTTGCCAGCATCTCACAAGCAGAGTCACTAAGTGAGCAACTCCGCAACCTGTGGGGAACCAAAACACAATTGTTGATATTATTTACATTCAGTGTGTGGAACCAAAGTGCTAATGGTAATATTTACATTCAGCCTGTGTGGAACCAAAATGCTAATGGTAATATTTACATTCAGCCTGTGGGGAACCAAATCACTAATGTTATTGACTCATTCAACCAGAGGGGAACCACAGCACTGATACTACATCATTTAAATTGAATCCTTTTCACCTCACTGACTTATTTACGGGGCAAACAAATTTATATTTTAAAACCCCTCACCTTAATTTCTCAACGTTACAGGCAGGAATCTTAAGTCCAGTGGTGAGTGCCCTCATGTCTGGGCTGCTTAGCGTGTTGCAGCTCAAGTCCAGCTCTGTGAGGTGGGATCTGACGGACAGGAGAGCCCTTCCCAGCACCTCACATGTGGAGTCCAAGTTCCGCCTGCAACCCGCCAGACTGCAGAAAAGAGGTAATTGGAGAGACGATATATATGGTCCATATATATGTGTGTGTGTGTGTGTTTGCTTCTTCATTTGTGATGTCTTTCTCACTTGCCTCACTCGAAATTTACATCTTAATATACTCGTATTGAGAATGTGTGTTTTATGTGTTTGATTGTTTATGTTTTTAATTGTTTGTTTTTGTGGTGTATCTTGCTCACCTCAGAGTCCACAGTTTGCTGTAAGGGGTTGTGATATGTACTTGTTGGTTCTGTATGTGTTTGTTTGTTTGTTTGTCTGTTTGTTTGTGGTATCTTTTTGTTTGTGGTGTCTCTTGCTCACCTCAGAGACTGCAGTTTGCAATGAGGGGTTATGAGTCCTGAGCAGACCATCTTCAGCCCAGTCTCTGTGAGGTAGCTCCTTTTGAGGTCCAGCACCCTTAGAGGTGAGTGCTCAGATTTTAGGGCTGAGGCCACAATCTCCCCACAGTTAGCCGAGAGCTTGCATTCCGTAAGCCTACATCAGGGGAAAGAAAAACATATTTAGCCTAACGAATGGGTGATACATATTGTATGGTGGCCTCTCTATAATGTGTATTGTATCTTGAGGTTGTAGACAATAGGCTATATTTTACCTGGCTTTTGTGCACCACCTAACAGCCGGCAGCAGCCTCTCTCTCCCCTCGTCTCCCAAATTGTAACGTTCAAGGTCAAACACCTCCAGCGGCTCTTCTGAGAGCAGGATCATGTTGGCCAGTGCAGAGCAGTGGGCGGATGTAAGCTCTGTTCCGGGGGACTTCTCATACTGCAAGTAGCGCTCAAGTTCCTTGTGGACTGAGTCGTCCTTCATCTCTGTCAGGCAGTTCATGAGGTTTATGAATCTTTCGGGGGAGAGTTTCTCTTGCACCAAAGACTTGATATGCCTGATCACCAATTCCATGCTCATTTGATTGTCTTTTTTGTCCTCGTCCACGGGATCTGGCAGCAGCCCTTCCAGGAAGGTGTGGTTGGAATCCAGAGAGATTCCCACCAGGAAGCGGACAAAGAGATCCAGGTGTCCGTTGTTGCTCTGAATGGCTTCGGTTATGGCACTCTTCAGGAGTAGGTACAAGAACACTTTCTTTGGTTTCTCCTCAAGAAAGGGTTTCAGTGCTTCCATGTCCTTGTTCCTAAAGGAGGCGAACACGTGGAGTGCAGCAAGGAATTCCTGTATACTTAGGTGCACAAAGCTGTAGAACCTCTTCTGAAACATCACAGGTTCCACCTTGAATATTTCTGTGCACAAACCACACAGGACAGACGCATCTTCCAGATTGATACCGCACTCTTTCAGGTCATCTTCGTAAAACAGGATCGAACCCTCTTTCTCCTCCAGCTTGCGGAAGGCCAGTTCTGCTAGCTTTAGGATGCCGTCCTTGTGTTCAGTGAGAAAAGCTTTCCGGTCTGACACCTTATTCCCGACAAACTTGTGGTTTGTCATCTTGAGCTGCGTGAAAAGGAAGTGGACATACATTTCTGTTAGGGTTTTGGGAATCTCCTCAGTGTCACCCTGATCCAACATGCTCTGCATAACAGTGGCAGTGATGCAACAGAAGACTGGTAAATGGCACATGATGTAAAGACTCTTTGTTGTCTTGACATGTTTGATGATTTTGTCTGCCTTGGGACTATTGACAAGTCTCTTCTTGAAGTACTCCATCTTTTGTGCATCGTTGAATCCGCGGACTTCAGTAAACTGGTCGATGTGATCGGAGGGGATCAGTTCAGCAGCTGCTGGCCGTGAAGTTATCCACACTAAAGCTGATGGAAGAAGGTGTCCCTTAAGGAGGTTAGTTATCAGTGCATCCAGTGATGTTTTCTCTTGTATGTCAAACACAGATTTGTTTTTCTGAAAATCAAATTGTAATCTGCTCTCATCGAGACCATCGAGAATGAACACAACCTTACATTCCTCGAAGGTGTTTGTGTCTCTCAGTGGTTTGAGCTCCTGATAGAAATTAAGCACTAGTTCCTGAAGACTTTTCTCGTCATCTTTGAGCAAGTTCAGTTCTCTGAAACAGAGACATAAGACAAAGGTCACGTCATCATTGGCTCGTCCCTCCGCCCAATCCAGTATAAACTTCTGCACGGACACCGTCTTTCCAACACCCGCAACACCTTTGGTCATCACTGTTCTGATGTGTTCGTCTTCAAATATGTCATTGATGCTAACTGCTGTGTGTTGCCTTTGTTGTTTCCTGTTTGCTGTCTCAATCTGCCAAATTTCATGGTCGCTGTTCACCTCTTCACTCTCTCCCTTTGTGATGTACAGCTGGGTGAAGATCCTGTTGAGAGGCTTTTTGTGTTCTTTTCTTTGCACAAGGCCCTCAAACACAGAGCCATACCGCTTCTTCATGTGTATCTTGTGGTCTTTTAAGACTTTCTCAATAGCTATGGAATCTGAGAAATTAAACAAATGCATAGAAAGATAGTTAGAAGATACTGTCACCTATTTGAGAAATTCACATTTTATGACCAGCTGTCTCAACATGACTAACAAGGACATCTGTTGGTGACTGGTGGTGTGGCATAGGTCAATGGAGGGTGGCTTTAGATAAATCTCAAATAAACCTCCTCAGTATCAGCCATTGAGTTATCTGAATGGGCCTGGCCTTCTGTACAAATTAATGTCACTAAATAAATGAAAAATATATAGAAGGTATTGCATTCCGTCCAAGAGTCTCGAGGCAGCTATAGAGGTAAGTAGGTAATTTAGGTAGATACAGCCAACCTACCTGGACCTTTTAACTCACTAAATAAATGAAAATTGTGCATAGAATCATTCATATGTAAATTGTTCATTTAAAGAAGGTATTGCATTTTGTCCAAGATGTTCGAGGAAGATATGGAGGTAGGTAGGTAAATTAGGTAGATGCTGTAACAACGGCTGACCTACCTGGACCTTTGGACTCCTCCGTAAAAGACAGACTTTGGATGTTACAGTGTGTTATTGTAGGAGCGATGACCTGAGCTCCAGTCTGGGCTGTGATTGTAGCATTTACTACATGCTGCTGCTGCTGGTCATTTCCTGTGTGTGTGTGTGAGAGAGAGAGTATGTGTGTGTGTGTGAGAGAGAGAGTATGTGTGTGTGTGTGAGAGAGAGAGAGTATGTGTGTGTGTGAGAGAGAGAGAGAGTATGTGTGTGTGTGAGAGAGAGAGAGAGAGAGTATGTGTGTGTGTGTGAGAGAGAGAGTATGTGTGTGTGTGTGAGAGAGAGAGTATGTGTGTGTGTGAGAGAGAGAGTATGTGTGTGTGTGTGTGAGAGAGAGTATGTGTGTGTGTGTGAGAGAGAGTATGAGTGTGTGAGAGAGAGAGAGAGAGTGTGTGAGAGAGAGAGAGAGAGAGTGTGTATGTGTGTGTGAGAGAGAGAGAGAGTATGTGTGTGTGTGTGAGAGAGAGAGAGAGTATGTGTGTGTGAGAGAGAGAGAGAGTATGTGTGTGTGTGAGAGAGAGAGAGTATGTGTGTGTGTGTGAGAGAGAGTGTGTGTGAGAGAGAGAGAGTGTGTGTGTGTGTGTGAGAGAGAGAGAGTGTGTGTGTGTGTGAGAGAGAGAGAGTGAGTATGTGTGTGTGAGAGAGAGAGAGTGTGTGTGTGTGTGAGAGAGAGAGAGTGAGTATGTGTGTGAGAGAGAGAGAGTGTGTGTGTGTGAGAGAGAGAGAGTGTGTGTGTGTGTGAGAGAGAGAGAGTGAGTATGTGTGTGTGTGAGAGAGAGAGAGTGTGTGTGTGTGTGAGAGAGAGAGAGTATGTGTGTGTGTGTGTGAGAGAGAGAGAGTATGTGTGTGTGTGAGAGAGAGAGAATGTGGGGAAGACGTTTAGAATGTGTCAGCATTCTCTGTCTTATGCAACGTTTTCTTCATTTAATGTTGCATGTAAAACTTTTGGATATAATAATAATAATCATCATCATCATCATCAATAATAATACTATCTCAATAACAAATCTCCATAAGCATTGTGTAATTGAGGCTGGTTAATTATTATTCTACATGAAAAATATACCGTTGCCAAAGCTAAACGCCTGACCTGTGTCTGGACTTTGGTTCTGGGTGGTTCCCTGAACCCAATTCCCCAGTTGCCCCCACATCATGTGAGTTAGGCGACCCAGAGGAGTGACCTGATACTGAACACAAGATGGACAGATGGGTACAGGGGACAAGTAACAATAATAACAATAATACAAAACATAAATAAACATAAATGCAAATAATAATAACAAATAAAGAGAACATGCTTCACTGTTTGTTCCTTAGCCTTACCTTTAGTGAGTTCTATAGAACTAATCCTAAACTAATAGTGCTCAATAATAATAATAATAATAATAATAATAATAATAATAATAATAATAATAATAATAATAATAATAATAATGCAATCCAGCTTCCTGATCCTTTATCAAGTCACCCCTTCTCTCTCTCTTTCATCCTGTCTATCCTATGCTCTTACAAGATTAGCACTCAGGGGTGCATTTCCCGTACAACTAAGGTTAGCGTCATACTAACATGGTACGATGCATCGTTCAGCTAACCAACATCTAAGTTATGACTGTTTCCCAAAACCGTCAAACTTACAAAGTACTTGTAAGTTTGAACCATGATAGTTTCCAAACTTCAGTAGTCTGGACTAAGGTGGTTAATGACGTTTAGTACCATATGAACGGGCACACCTGCACATAAGAGAGACTTAATGATGGACTAGCCTACCTTAGTTTAATCTGTGAATCATCTCTCTTTTTTCTTTATTCAGGATCAAGTTAATTCATTGGTTCATAGTCCCCGACCACTAAATTGATAACTTAATACCTCTGATAACTGATCTTGCCTGTGCCTTCAACACATCAACATATTTTAGTTATTAAAAATCTTATGAAATATCTTATTTGTGGTGTGTTTAGATGGTGTGACTTCTGTCTGAACAATATTCTTTGTACATCTACTCAAACCCCATAAATGTAAAATGCCTTAATCCTCCAATACTCATTTCCATGTCAAATACTTTCAGAATATGATTGAAGAACTTATGAAACTACCAGACTGATTTTAAAGTTCAAAAGACAAGGAACAATAACAGACCCAAACAGACAAATGCTAGTTCATCAAATGATCTCATTGGCTGTGTATCCAGTAGATTAACTAGAAGAAGGGATGTCCTGCAGGCCCAGGAATGGAATTGTTGGAACTGTTTTCCACTCTTGCACTTCCTCCAACTCTGTCTCTCTCATCTTGTTCTTTTTATCTATTTCTTCTTCAAACCAAACTTGGACCCTGACAGATAATTAGAGCAGCCTAGAGTGTATGTGGAGCCTGGGAAGACTTCAAAATAGTAATTTCTTCATGTTTTTTTTATTATTATTTTCTTTATTTATATTGTATCTATGTATGTATGTGTCCATAGCCCTGAGTTTTTGTGGAATGTCAGGAAACATGACATGTTTGCACAATACAAAGGCTGATACTAAGTCAGCCACGGGGGAAGGAAATACTTTCTTATCTGTGATACATACCCGGTATGAAAAAAAACACCGGAGCAGTTGAACTGAAAAAACAACTTCCGTGTATTTTGCTCTCTCTCTCACACACACACACACACTCTTAAGAGAACTTTACAATTTGTACGCTCTTACACTTACACACAGGGGGAGTACTTTAAAGGGGACATACAGTACCATTTGTATGATGTACTCACTCTCTCATTTTCTCTCTCTCATTCTCTCTGTCTCTCTCTCTTTCTCTCTCTCTCTCTCATTTTCTCTCTCTCTGTCTCATTCTCTCTCTCTTGTCCCACACAGGGGGAGTATTTACATTTTATTTTAAGATAACTTGTTACATGTTTAGCTGAAGCATGGCAACTTCCTTTGCATTCATTATTTCTACAAACAAATGTGCCACACAAACATGGCTCAATAAGATAAGTCTGTAAAGCATGAACAAAAAGCACAAGGACGTACCTTCTCTCAGCCTCGTTGGTGAACAAAGTTGCAGTGGGAGGTCCTTGGGGGAAGCCACACAATCACAACAGTCAAAGTGAAAAGAGAGACTGGTTTCCGAGTGTGTTGCGCTAATATTTTGTCTCCGAATTTTTAATGTTTGTCAACATCATTCACTGATCATGGTTTGTGAAAGTCTTGATCTAAAGTTCTGTCAATAGCAGTGATTAATTTACTCTTTTTCTTTCTTTGATTGACAGGGCTGACTCCCAAATGGACCGTGGAATCTAGCTGTCTTCATGGAAGTAACTTATCACATGCTGATGCTGCTTTTAGAGTAGGCTATTGTCGTGGAAAAACTATCCACTTTCCCGAACCTCCAATCCAACTAGCACTCTGATGTCAAAGACCCGAAGGAGAACACCAAGACGAAAGAAGCTGAAGACTGTTGATCCTTTATTCACCGTATTGCAGTGATAATACAATCCAAACAGCGTCAGGACTGGACCGTCAGGACTGGACCGTCAGGCAATAGAGTGATGAGTGGCAGCTGCTACCCCAATGAGATCTGATCTGAGTGTGTCTGAGCTCTTTCTTTTATGCTCTCAGGGGCCTGGGAGGCGTTCCTATCCTTAGGAACATCACCAGGCCCTTTTTAGCCAATCAGAACGTTTTGGGACTTGAGATATTGGTGGAAAACATAGACAGTAAAAGAAATGGACGAACAGACTCTGTCGTTTTCAATGGGAGGGCACTGAGTCAAATAGAACGATTTTTCAGTTGGTCCCCCCAGTACTGCGCAGCCTCACACTTAACTTCGTGACGTTAGCCATAGAACTGAATCTTGTAACTCATATGATAGATACACAGAAATTCTTCTCACATTTCCTTCGCCTTCAAAGTCATCAAAGTTAAACATTTATTTATGTATTATTATTAATATCATCCTCACCAAGTCGTGTTAATGTTGAAGCTACCATACATGATCATCTTCAAAAACAGTCATGCTAAAGGGGGGTTTACAGTCTTTGGGGCCCGCTTCCTGATTTCAACCGCCTTTGATCCACCGATGGAATTTGTTGCTTTCCGTTCTGATGACCTTGGCTGCATCCCAGTTCATTAGATTGTTTTCCCTCTTACAGTGGTCTGAAATGGCAGATTTCAGATTTTCCTGTGTTGCTTTTATTCTTGTTGCACGGGTGAGCGTTCCAGATGTTTACCTTTCACATTCTTTCTGGTGTTCCTTTTTTCGTGTGCTGAACTGCCGTCCTGTCTCTCCTATGTACGTTTTATTGCATGTTAGGCAAGGGATCTCGTATATCACATCACACTTTTTCTCAGGGGGAATCTGATCCTTAGGGTGTACTAGGATTTGGCGAAGCTTGATGTGTGGCTTCACTGGTGTGATGATGTGGTGTATCCTCATCGCTCGCTGTACGCGTTCTGTGACCTCCCTGACGTATGGGAGGGTGACCATGCCTAGGTTCTCAGGCCTAGAACCTTTTTTCTTTTTCTCCTCCTTGTTGTTATTCCTCTGCACCTCTCTCTTGCCTTTGTTGATGGCCCAGTTTGGGTAGTTGCAGGCTTTGAGAGCCTGTTTTATATGGTTCTCCTCCTCCTATCGGTCACGGTTGTCAGTGATGACCTTGGTACGGTTATATAGGGTGCAGACCACTGGTAGCTTGTGTGCTGTGGGGTGCTCTGATGTCCATAGTAAATACTGGTCTGTGTGTGTGGGTTTTCTGTATATTTTGATCTTGATGTTACCATCCTCAATATGATGTATTTTCATGTCCAGGAAGGCGATGGATCTGTATTCTTCCTCCTCATGGGTGAATTTTATGTGTCCAGTTTCGTCTATGGTGTTTAGATGGTCTGTGAGTCTTTGTATGGCCAGTCTTAATCTTCTCTCTTCTTTATTGGCCTTTATAGAGAAACAGTGTAATTAGTATATCAGTAGGCCTAATGAACCTCTTCAATATACATTTATTACATAAAGGTTCCTTTAAGTCGCTTTTTCATGTATCTGTACTTTACTTGAGTGTTTCAATTTTGTTAGACTTTTCACTTTTACTCCAGTACATTTTGAGGCCAAATATCTTACTTTTTACTCCACTACATTTTGAGACAGCTGAAGTTCCTTTTGGAAAAAAGACTGTCCAAATACATGTTTACTTACATGTATATTTTCTATTAAGCAAGCTAGGCTTTAAATAATGGTGTTGCCTAACCTATGTTATTGTCATATCCACTATTTACTGTACCTTGTTGACCCCTTTTCACAATATTGATGTTACCATAGCCTCTTGACCAGGCTTGGAATTTCACCATTCTGGGGGCAAGGCCACTTGGCCTTCAGTTGGGCATATTTGGTGGGGGGCACAAAGGCCACATGTCAGGGCGCTGTCATGAACAATTTGTTCCGGCTTGCGAAAAAGTTCCGGATGATGTAATAATCACGTTCCGATCTCACATTAAAATGTTTCTCATAGAATGTTGGCGTAAAGTATTTGTCTATCAATCCATCCATCCAGACTGCCCATAATCAATGCTGGCTGGCAAGCTGGTAGCCTATGCCTTACGTTTAATCTTAGGTTTTTTATTACACACTTGCTACAAGTGAGCTCATGCCTTCAGTCCTCCAGTGAGCATGGTGTAAATAAAGATTATGTAGATGTGGAATATATTATAAGAATATTATATGTGGTATAATTAAGCCCTATGATTTATTAACATGTTTTTATCTTCAATTACACTACCCTATACCATCCATAGTATTCTATTTATACGTAAAAATATGCATAGTGCAATTACACTTAAGCTTATACATCTATATTCTACAGCTCTTTACTGTTCTTAATGTGCATACACTTACTTATAATGTTGACTGTTACTATACTGCACATATCTGTCTATATATCTGTCTACGGTTCATACTGAATATCCAAATTTATTCTGTTTTTATAATATTACTGTTAATATACTGCATACTGTATATCTATATTGTATTATTTTTGTTAGCCTTATAATGTTACTGCGACTACACTGCACATATCTGTACATGATATTCATACACTGTTCACACTGCATATCCATATCTATCCTGCTCTTATAAGGCTACTGCTAATACATTGCACATATTTATATTTAATTTATATTACTGTAAACCATACCACTTTCTTAACTGTATACTACTGTCTACACTGCACTATATGTCTTCTACTGCTTATACTGCACCACCTGTCTATACTGTGTGTCACATTGCACTTTTCTGCTTTTTTGCACTTCTGGTTAGACGCAAACTGCATTTCGTTGTCCCTGTATTTGTACTCTACACAATGACAATAAAGTTGAATCTAATCTAATCTTCATTATTTTAGAAGGAGAGAGAGAAGAATGAGTAATCACAGCCTTGACCATGAAGCAAGGACCATGAAGGGATGGCCATCGAAAAGAAATACCTGTATAGGCAGTTACAGGCTACAGAAAGAAGATGCGGAGAGTGATCTCCCAGCATCCTCAACTGGGTATAAATGTTTGTGTATGTGTGTGCATGAGTCCACATGCACATTTCAGGTCCCTGACAGATAGAAAGTGTAGGTGCTTCTCTGACACTCTTCTATTACACCGACATAGGGAGACACTAATAGCATTTACAGCCTAATGACTGCCTTGAATTAACGTGTATACATGTGTCATTTAAAGTCCCCCTAAAGAGTATTTGTATTTACCTTAAAATAACGTTTCCAAAATCATTTTGATAGCACAAACCTTTAATAGGGCAAACATCACTCAGAGTAGGTTTTATCGCTTGTAAAATAGCCATATGAAGTTGCTGTTTGGGTAGGAACACTGCACTACATTGGTGCTGCTTTACAGGAATGTAGTTATAGGAACAGTCCACTTCTAAATCAGTTCTACTAACTACTCTCCCCCAAAACCATTTTTTCATTTGCATTCGCACTGGCCAAGTGGCCATAGGAACTGATAGGAGGGCGTAAGGAGTGACGCGCTGTCACTTGCTACAGGGTTTAAAATAGGCATGCACTCGCCTTGCCAAATGCGAGTAAATTAACTAACTAGCCTATATTTACAAATGATTTGAATGACCCTCACTGTCTTACTGTCGCTTCAAGCATTCCACGGTCGGGACGAATGAAACAGGCATGATGGACTAATGAAGCCAGCAGTTTAATCTATAAACGTTTAACATTGTTGCCATGAATACATACCACAAAATATACACAGAAAGTGCAAACACTTCATTTCATGTTTGGGATATCTATCTATCTATTTCTCTGTCGATATCCTCATCCCCTGCTTCATTCCTCTTCTCGCCCCCATAAGTCTGTCCCAACCACTGCCGCATTTAGTTTAATCTTAACCTAATAAAAAGGAAATATCAATTATCATCAACAATGACAAGCCAGCTGGAACCTGCCACTCGTTTTCTCTCTCTCTCACGTGCGTGCTCAGACGCGTTCTCAAATAAATGGAGTAGCATAGGGCCTACGTTCAAGTTGGATCTTCATAGAGAGGACCCGAAAAGTATCATCTTTATGTAACATGCTGTTGGTGCATGTTGACATTGTATACTTCTCTAACAAGAGTGAAAAACAGTTTGCCGTACAGCTACTATTTATTGGCTAAATGTTGGTCTCTCCTCTGTCTCTTGGTGACCTACGCATAGTGCGTTATGCGTCTGGTGGTGGTGATCACTAATCAGGCAACTTTTTAAAACTGAACATTTTCGCCTACAACCTCCTCACGTTCCATCTTCACCTAACTCCATAGACAATAAATTAAATAAACCATCTTGCTGCTTCAAGGTTTTGCGGCCTCCGTTACATGACATCAGCCCCCCACAAAGAAAATAGGTAAACACTATGCGTTAATTGCGTTAATATTTTGTGACGTGTTATGTACATGCGTTATGTACATTTTACTTTACTTTACTGGCTAACTCCCTCCTGTTTTAGTCTATGCTCCCTGCTCTGACTCCGTTTGTACTTCTAATTCCTTGTGTTTTCTGGTAAATGCTCCATTCGTTTCCATCATCTCACACGCTGGTTTCACAGCAAACTGCGCGCAGCCAATGGGCGTATGAAACGTCATCACGTAGCACAGTGGTCATGGGAAATGTAGGAAGTACTGCCAGGGGGATATATGACCAAGAACAGAGCCTAATGCATCATGCATGTAATGCCTCATGCATCACAGGCCAAACTGGCTAGTAAGTTTTTATTAACACCCGCCAAAATAAATTTGAACCCCGCATTTGGTGGGTGTTAATTTAGAACCCTGCTTATATCACTGACAACAGTAGTCCAGCCAAGATATTGTCATTTAAAAAGTGAAGTTGCAGCCCTCAACTGATGTTGATGTTGTCATGTTGTGTTTTGGCCTGATGCGCCATCCTCCACCTATCTACTAATCACGAAGTCAGTAGTGTTTCGGCATCCTGGTTGCCAGTTCTGCCAGTCAGGGGGGAGGGGGACGGGATACACCGCTCTACAGTAATTTAAAGTGATTGCAGTACCAGTTTTGGCCACAATCTTACATACGGTTCCTTTAACTTCCCATGGAAAGTTTCCAGAAATTTACCGGACATTTTCCGCCCCTTTGCAACCCTAGTCGTAAAGTTAGCTAGTTCAAACTACACCTCTCGACCTGTGGTAGAAGTATAGTAGAAACATTTCAGGGGATTTTCATGTGAAAGACTGCACTAACTCCAGATTTGTGTACAAATTGATAATTATAAACGGATTTAAGTTTCTGGTTGATATTATACACTTCTAACCACCATACATCCATATTTTAAAATGGCTTAGGCATAAAATATATTATTTGAAAGCCAATTTGCAGCCACGTGCACACAAGTAAAAGTCACACATCTGCAGATAATAATACAAGGTGCACGCTTTTGATCAGTCAGTTGAGAATATGTAGCCTTTGATTTTAACCTTGTCATGGAGTGGGGGGATAATATGATCTGCATAATAGATAGACTTATAGGTAAACAATGGTGAGAATATTGTAGTCAAAATAACTATTTCAATCCAGATTCGAACTCTTGGACAGCTGACTGTCATGTGCTGCACATCGCAGGCTATCATCAGCCTTATTGCACTGCACCACAGAGATGACGGTGTAAACAAGTGAATAGAGGGTAAATAACAATAGAGTATACAACAGTTTCACCAGCACATTTAAATGACTAATGTTTAAAAGTGAATTCAAAGCAGTCGTTAATTTACAAGGTCGGCCTATATGAACCAATGAATTAACTTGATGACCCTGAATTACAAAAAAAAAAAGAGAGAGAGATGATTTCATACATCATTACTGTAAGTCTGTTATTTGCAGGTGTCAGTCCGCGTGTTAGGCTACTATATGTAATGACCACCTTAGTCCAGACTACTGAACTTTGGATACTATCATGGTCAAGACTTACAAAGTACTATGTAAGTATGATAGTTTTGGGAAACAGTTTTAACTTAGATGTTGGTTAGTTGACTGGTGCTGCCTGAGAAGAGGACTGGACTGAAACACCTGCACAACCAAGCCAGCTTGGAGGAGAGGATATGCATTGAACCTGCTCACCAATGCCAGCAAAAAGAGGAACCTCCTGGCCCAGACATCAATTGTGGTTTTATTTTGTGAAATAAAAAGACCATACATTTGAGTAATTATTGCCTAATTATTATTATGTTTATTAAAATGTGTATTTTATAAATATGTTGTAATAGCATTGGCAGTAAGTTGCTAATGGCAATTATTCATTCCCTTTGACACATGAGAAACATTAGAGTGGACAGTGTTGCAGTGGCTCTCATTTTTTTCTACAAATGCTGACTTGCACTACATACTTGGTTTCCCTCTTACTTTGTAACTTTTTCCACCAAATGTATGTAATAAATTACTTTTTGTTCAAATTCACTTTTGGTGTGGTCTCCCCATTGCTCCACCATAAGCCATGTGCACCATGACAAATGTCTTATGATTTAAGTTACACACATGCTGTCTGGGGATTAGTAAACTATATGCATGTGGGCCTACTAATGAATTTAAAAACAGTACGTGTATTTACTATTGTTGATGTTGAGACACTTGCATACTGTACTACTACACCTGTGTTGGCCCTGAATGAAATAGTCTACCCAGGTTAACATTTCTTGCACTTTATCACAATACTAAAGCGTCTGATACCTTAGTGATTGAGTTTATGTACGACACTATATGAACACAGATTTCTTCCTAAGATAGTTTTGCTGTAGTCCAACTCCAGTGTGAAATAACTAGACTAGCACCTTGCAAAATCAATGCTTCCCCAACTTTTTTGCTGACGCAAATGTAACCAGCTGAACACCACATTTGCCATTACTTGTATACTGCAAATATGACGTTTAGTCTCTGTGTTTTGAGATAAAATGCAGAAGGCCGAACTTCGTTATGAGGTAGGACAACATTGTTACTGTCTTCCTTCCCATAAGCGACATAAAGGCACTTTGTGATTATCTGAAGCCAACTGAGCAGCCAACTGGAAATGTAGCTTACGTTATAACGGGTATTGAGAGTTTGACTAATAATGTGGACGAGGAAGATGAACAGTGCCTATAGTAGCCTACGAACAGGTTGGCATATTTAGCGAACCGATTTGTAGCCTAAAGATACATTTATAACGAAACTCAATATCCAACATGACAGTAGCCAAGGCTATTTCAGTGTTTTCAAGCAGGCCTAGCTTCAGATAGTTAGCTTCAGACAACCCCAAGTAGGCCTAGGCTAGCTTATATTGGTCACAGACGCGGTAAAATAGGCTACAAGTTTGACGTGCTGCGTGGCGCTCAATAAAACCTTAAAACGAAAGAGTCAGGGCTAATTGTATTTCACCAGATACATATTCCATCTTCTCCCCTATACAGTGTAAAATATAGGCTATCTATTTCGCACTGACGACTTAAATTCTCCCTTTTTCATACGTGTTTAGACAGTGTTTCACGAAGATTCTAAGAGACATTCACCTAGAAATTAACAGCTGATCGGAACGTGATTATTACGTCATCCGGAACTTTTTCGCAAGCCGGAACTTATTGTTCATGACAGCACCAAGGCCAAAGTTAACTATACAGTAGTAGGCTATAAAAATGATTTGGTCCTGGTCCTGTTAAAAATATTTTATGGCGCTATTGCTGTACGACCACCAGATGACGCCATTTCACTGCTTGCTTTTACATCCAAAAAAGGCCCGAAGTGCAGTGACATTACTCCACCTTGTGGACGGTGGACAGACATAATGTAATGTAGCACATTATACTTATTAGAAAAGAAGCGACCGTCATATAATCTTATACTTCCTTGACATTCGACATTAAACGACCATACATTTTGGCAGTGGGCACAGTCTTGGGCTGACACTTTGCCTAAGATTGCTCCTCATTGCTTGATCCAAATTCTGTTATTGTTGCTGTGTTGTACGGGAATATCGTTGATTATCAAAGTGAAATGGTTGCTGGCATAAGTCAGCAGCGTTAGTTTGAGCACATAATTGACATTTTGTTTACATGTGTTGAATGTAAGTCAATGGGACGCGTAACTCGGTAAATGGCGGTGACCAAAGAATATTTCTCCGGATGACGTGACACAGGTGCGTACCACGTGGTACTGAAAACGAAAGTAATATAGGCTACTAGCGAAAAGACGATCTCGGCGGTGGCCGTGTCAGCTATGGGCCTATCTTTTGTAAGATTTTAATAAGCTGTAATCGGGATTCAAGGTGAGTAGACTACCCCCTATTCGATTAGAACAATGCGTATTTAATTGTAGGCCCATATCAAGTCTAACTGAAGGCTACACTTAGCAGGCTCAGGTTAAAAGTGAGCAGAATGCGAAATGGCGTCGCATGCCTTTCCAGCTTGTTTACGGTTACTCGCTTATAACCTCTTGCTAACTTCTTGAGTGGTTATCAATTCTGTTTCAATGACATGAAAGTTCATTTGAATAGCTATCAGTAGATTGTAGCCTAGTGATACGACGAAAGTTTAGACTAGTCTCGCTTGTATAGCCTACTATCGGGAACGGAATCCAGCGTCAAAGTTGCACACTTGTTGCGCATCAGTTCCGATCAGTGTCTTCATTCTTTCACACAAACGCGCGTCACAGTCTGAGTATTGTATAAGCCTTTGCTGAGATCTCTTTTGTAAATCAAAAAAGGACTAAACTGAGATGACTAGAATGAGAACGGTTCAAGCTTGTGAAGAGATCTCTTTTACAGAACTGATGGAGCCTAATCTGAGATTTACCAAAAAGATCTGAAATGAGAATTGCATGAGTTTACAGAGAGAGCTCTCTGGTGGATCAGCCTGAGTAAAATATGAGATGTATAAATTAGACAACACTGAGCATTATTTAAAATATTGATGAGATCTCATTTGTAGATTAAAGGGAGTCTACACTGAGATAACTTAACTCTTTTGCTCCAGAGACAAACCTGAGAAGCGGGAGACAAAAGCAATAATCTCATTTTTATATCACTGTGATCTCATTATTGTCTAGGAGAAACAATTGAGAAAGAGAGGAGCTGTCATTTTAACATTTTCTTTCCTCTGGGTCGTCCCGTATCCTCTCCTCGCTCGTTTCAGGCTATCAGTCTCTTCCCCATAGTAGGCTACTTTACTCACTGACTCGACTTTATCAGAATTCACAGATTTCACTGGCTGAGTAGCAGCAAGCGAAATGATGGTTCCTGAAGCTCCTGAAGTAAATGCTGTTATCCTAACCAACGAAACATTTAGCGCAGCTTTGAAATCTTACGTGGAAATCTAAATTAGGCTATTATGGTCTGGATCCGGATAGGATCACGTCACGGTCCGGACTCGGACCGCGGTCCGCCATTTGGTGATGGCTGCACTAGGGGGATTCGACTTGATGAAGCCGCCTGCAGCCGTCTTAAACTGACTGCATAACGTGATTATGTCTGAGATTCTGATACATTTTCAACCCGTAGTTGAGAAATAGGGAAGAGGAGAAATAGACTTCTCCGCATAGTCTGTCTGCCTCTTCACCACCTCCATGTCTTGAACTGTCTGTCCACTAGCCACTTTTTACCACTGTCTTCTGCCTCACTGTTTGCGTGCTATATTAGCACATATGCACAACCCCTCCCTCCATGCCACAGCCAAACTGTGACCACACTTATGCCTTCCTTAATATAGTTATATATAGATATATATAGACTGTATTCTTGCACTGTTTGACTGTTTGACTTACTCATTTGCACCATCACCATGACACTCATTCACACAGAGCACCTTACCTTACTTTACCTTATGAACAGAGAATCACAGGCTCAGTCCCTGCCTCAGTCATTGCAAGCACATCTTGATTGATTAATCACCCACTATGTGGATACTGTTTTTTTAAGAATTGGTTTAGATTAAGTGTTATTTAGTATAATTTGTATTTTAGTATATTTAGTATATATTTATTTTCTACTGTCCTTATTGCTTAGTTGTGTTTTTTTATATTATATACATTTAATTACTTTCTGCTGTTAGTGAATGTGTGTGTGTGTGTGTGCTGTCTGTATGCTGTGACCTTGAATTTCCCCTGGGGATCAATAAAGTATCTATCTATCTATCTATACGTCATGGTTAAGAAAAATCTAAGATCAGAATCTCATAAATAAGTCAGCTTAGACGGCTGCAGGCGGCTACATTAAAGGAATTATCCGGAGTAAAATGCACTTTAGATCAATTTACGGATGATTGGGATTACATGCGTTGAGTTGACATCCAAATCATGTCATTCGGATGTGTTTTAAGAAAGTTCGACGTTACCGTTTTTAGTCAAAACTCGTTAGCGTGGAAGTGAGAAGGGCATATTATTTCGCCGCTACAAAACGCTATTTTTATACCTCTTCTACAGTTCCAAACAACATTACACTTACGTGGTAGTGAGTAGAGGGTCCCTAAAGCCAAACCAAAGTATCCCGAGGTCTTTATGTGGTCGGATAGAGAGTCCAGAATGAATTTCATCAAGCCAGTACCTTTCAGGAAATGTTGTCATCTTTGCTGCCATCTTTAGGGGAAAGTTCACAATTTCTTCGCCGTTTAAAAAAAAAAAAAAAAAAACATAGTCCAGTCCATACAACTTAATTTCAATTTCAAAAGAAATACTGGACTACCCCTAAAGATGGCAGCAAAGATGACAACATTTCCAGAAAGGTACTGGCTTGATGAAATTCATTCTGGACTCTCTATCCGACCACATAAAGACCTCGTTGAAGGGATGCATGATAATAGTTCTGATTAATAATCAAACCCTGTCATACACACAACAAAGTAGATATAGACCTTCTTTTTAAAAAGAGGTAGGCCTACTAGTAGATCATTGTATATAGTTGTATGTCCTTTTAGGATAAATAGTATCCCATCCTAGTTGTATGTCCTTTTAATGAATTTGAAGAATACTTAAAGTAAAGCGCAGTGTTTCCCCTAGAATTTTTTCCAGCAGCGGTGCTGTTGATCGTAGGAAGGCCCCCCCCCCAAAAAAAAAAAAAAAAGAGAAAAATTACTCCTTAAATTGTGACTTCTGGTGGATTTTGTGAAAGAAATGGACAGATTGAGTTACAAATTATGACATAACCATCAACACAAGCATGATTATTGCAGTACTTGAACAGGATTATTCATGTTTTTCTTTCACCTTTTTCATTTACATTATTAGTAATTAGCCACTGTACAACTGTACACTATAGGCCACTGTACAAACTATTACTATTTAGAATATACAGTGCTGTGCATAAGTTAAGACATTTATATATAATGTATTTATTTACGATACATGATGCATTAAAAATAATTGATGTCCTATTTCTTTTTTAATTAAGGCATTAAGACAAAAGGCAAAATATGTTTTTATTCCTCCCTTTAGTCAATTTCAGCATGGGTGTCTTAAAGGAGAATTCCGGTGTGATATTGACCTAAAGTGTATTGAAACATGATACCGAGTGTGAACGTATGTCTCATAGCCCATCTCGACTTGTCCCCTGCACTCCAAAATCTGGCGCTAGTTAGCCGATGCTACCAACAACTTTTTCAGTAGTGGTGCTTCGGCATCGGGCTAGCCATGCAAATAAATCACTGTTTTACACCCATTTACGAGGCTCAATGTATCTCCACACTTCATTGGTAGACTTCCTAGGGCCCTGACATTTAAAACGAGACATTGAGAACTTTGAAAAAGCACTGGTAGTTTACTTACAAGACGATTTATACAGACAGTATCTTCACGAAGTTTAACGTTTGCAGCCATCTTGAATTTAGTCACGATAAGTCGAGCAACGAGTAAGAATGAACAGGTATGATAAGGGATCAGATTCCAAAAATAATTCAGTGGAAATGCATGGATTCCAGTTTCTTCCAGTAGCAGCAACTGGAATCCATGCATTTCCACTGAATTATTTTTGGAATCTGATCCCTTATCATAGCTGTTCATTCTTACTCGTTGCTCGACTTATCGTGACTAAATTCAAGATGGCTGCAAACGCTAAACTTCGTGAAGATACTGTCTGTATAAATCGTCTTGTAAGTAAACTACCAGTGCCTTTTCAAAGTTCTCAATGTCTCGTTTTAAATGTCAGGGCCCTCGGAAGTCTACCAATGAAGTGTGGAGATACATTGAGCCTTGTAAATGGGTGTAAAACAGTGATTTATTTGCATGGCTAGCCCGATGCCGAAGCACCACTATTGAAAAAGATGTTGGTAGCATCGGCTAACTAGCGCCAGATTTTGGAGTGCAGGGGACAAGCCGAGATGGGCTATGAGACATACGTTCACACTCGGTATCATGTTTCGATACACTTTAGGTCAATATCACACCGGAATTCTCCTTTAACTTTTGCACAGCACTGTATAAACTATATAGACTTCTCTTTCATGCCAGTACACTGTATTGGTGCTGTGCAAGTCGAATTGAGTGCCTGTCACTTTAATGCCGTGACGGCCCGTCACGCTAGCTTGATTCTCACGGTTTTAAGCTACGTTGTTGTGCATGGTGCATAAGAATATGTGGATGAAATTAATTATGTTTCCCATGTCATTTGGTAAAATAAATGGTCAAAAATTCGAAGAAAATTCACTTGGATTATAGCAGATAAGTGTCTTGTATTATATCTATAATTTTGATGAGCTCTACAGGAATTACAAACTATCTCAGATGTAAATGCTTGCGTATCCTATTACTCAAATTCAATTAAACCCACCAATAGGCTAGCTAGACCTTAGTTTCACAGCCTAGGTATGTTAGCAACATTGAAAGCATTGCCTGTATCACAAACAAAAACGAAACAATGCGTGGATTTATCTGGGAATAGGCTACTGAAGGTAGGGGCGAGCTATCTCGCTGGCGTGTTTAATTTGGTTCCTTGGTTAACATAATGTAGGCTACGTTTTTTTGCACAAAATTGCGTCTGCTAATAAACTTAAACACAAACAAGCATGATCTCCTGTGGAATCCCTGACTGCGCCTTCAACGTTAGCCTACTATTATTTGTTGACATGAAACCTGAACGAACGGCAGCTGTTCCTGAAGTTCACTTGCGTCTATTTTTTTTTTTAATTAGGCAACTCTTTTTGCAGTGGCGCTTGAATTCCAGGAGCGGCGCTGCGCCGCTGATGAATACATTGTAGGGGAAGCACTGAAAGCCAGCTACACCATGACCATTAAGTTGGATTAATGCAACACATCGCTTAAAGCCTAGTTTACATAAATTCACTATTAGCCTGCTTTGCTTATAAGACAAGTCTGGCTAAGAGTAGCATGAAAAGCAGGGCCTATGGGTATGATTTACATGTTATTGATTTTTTTAATTAACTTTTACTACTACTGCTAATATAACTTTTTTCCCCCTAACTACTTTTTTGATTATTGTATCTGTATTACTTAATCTTATTTATTTTTATTTTAAAAAATACAATACTAATATGAAATACTGATCATTGCAACAAATATGTCAGCTGCAATGGAGGATGAGTATGTGACATCTCTCAGCTGCTTTAGCTTGTAGATTATATACTTTTTAAAATACACCTAACAAAGGAAACATTCTTCTGAAGAACTCACAGAGGGTTTTGACAGTGTTGTCTTATGTGTGTTCTGTGAGTTATTAACTTGAGTTAATATCTTTCCTGTATGTATCAGAATTATGTTCAGGAATGTGTTGCAAAATACACATATTTAGTTTGTTTATTATTGTGCTTCTCAACTGTAGGGGGACCGGACAGCAAATCTTCTTTAGCGCTGCTTTAAGAGGTCCAACTTAATTTTTACATGATAAATTGGGACAGCCACAGCTCCGATGAATCATTTTTTTTTTTATTGTTGAAGGACAGGTATGTGATTGCATTGAGTTTTAAAACATTACATGACAGTCTCTGAAAATTATTGCTGCAAACATGGCACATAGCAAACTCAGTACTTTACTTCCACGTTTTTATAGACCAGAATTATGTGGAGAGTTATCAACAGTGTTTAACGCATGCCAACACAGGGAGAAAAATGCCAGTTCCTGCCAAATGTAGCATTGGAAAAACACAATTCAAGTAAGTTTTTTTTATTATTATTTGTTTATTTTTTTACATTTATTACAGTACACTTTTATCTGAAGTGATTTATAGAACGAGGAATAGCATTCAAGCTACAGTTCAGAATTTGGCATACATTTTAGGACTAAAGGATTAACTCTCACACCATGGTTTATTTATGTTTGTTTAGGTGTATTTATTTATGTTTATTGATTGTGTTGTTATTGAACTGATAATCCTATTTGCATGTAAAGAAAACAAAGTTTATTTATGTTTGTAGTGAGCTGAGGGTTGATCAGACAGGAGATCAATCTGCATGTGCAATGACTGAACAAAGAGCAAATGGTGTCATCACCTGTGGACACAATGGCCTCAGACAAGCATGTGAGTTCTCAACCTGTACCAGTTTTGTAGTCTATGTCATACGCAGGAATACACAGTATACCCACTGAAAAAGCATCACCATATAAGTATACCCAGTACCACCTAAAAATAGGCAAGAGTACATATTATCATTTGGGGTTAGTCACAGTATACCCACTACAGCTAGCTAGACCACACCACTGACCTGTACACCTAGACAAGCGTGTGAGTACTCAACCTGTACACCTAGACAAGTGTGTGAGTACTCAACCTGTACACCTAGACAAGCGTGTGAGTACTCAACCTGTACACCTGTACACCTAGACAAGGGTGTGAATACTCAACCTAGATGCTTAAACAAGCGTGTGAGTACTCAACCTGTACACCTAGACAAGCGTGTGAGTACTGAACCTGTACACCTAAACACCTAGACAAGCGTGTGAGTACTCAACCTGTACACCTAGACAAGTGTGAGTACTCAACCTGTACACCTAGACACCTAGACAAGCATGTGAGTACACCTAGACAGCCTACTTCACCACCTTTCGCTTGTACATCAGAATTTCTTTTTTTTCTACAAGCAACTAACTACTGTATGATATTTATGTTTGGAGTTCATTGCGTATGTTTGGAGTTCATTGCTTTGGTCAAATGTGCAATTTCCCGAAACTGAAACCTGTGTGTGGGCACAAGCATCCAGGAATGAATCGAATGACCCTATAGCCATAATTTGATTGCACTGAAGATTGAAAAATGATTAAAATTGTAACCCGATTATTGTGAAATGTCTGGTGTTTTGCTTTTTACTCAGCTGATGTTGATGTCCAGATGAGGGTTAAACCGCTTCATAAAGCTGGGCTGAAGAGCAGGTTGGACATCCTAACTGATTCTGCAACAGTCCAAAAGGAGCATTACATCACAGATGGAGGAAGTGACGGGGTATATGAGCAACATGAGGTTTGGCAGGTACAGTCATTACCCAGAGGGGAGACCACAGAAGACACACCCATCAGCTGCAATGACATCTTCAAGCCCTTACCTGGACAGGAGAGGCACATCAGAACTGTGATGACCAAAGGTGTTGCTGGCATTGGAAAAACAGTCTCGGTGCAGAAGTTTATTATTGACTGGACAGATGGGGTAGCCAATCAGGATGTAGATTTTATATTTTCCCTTTCTTTCCGTGAGCTTAATTTAGTCAGGGGTGATCAATATAGTCTTCACAGTCTCCTGCTTGACTTCCACCCTGAACTGATGAAGTTGAATGATGGTGAAGTATTCAAAGACTGTCAAGTTGTGTTCATCTTGGATGGTTTGGATGAGAGTCGATTGACTCTGGATTTGAAACAGAACAGTAATTTGTCTGATGTTAAACAAATATCATCGGTGGATGTTCTGATGACTAGCCTCATTCAGAGAACTCTGCTTCCCTCTGCACTCATCTGGATAACCTCACGACCAGCAGCAGCCAGTCAGATTCCTACTCAGTATATCGACCAGGTAACAGAAGTGCGAGGATTCAATGACTCCCAGAAGGAAGAGTACTTCAGGAAGAGAATTAGTGATGAGAGTCAGGCCAAAAGAATCATCTCACACATTAAGGCATCCAGGAGTCTCCACATCATGTGCCACGTTCCAGCATTCTGTTGTATCGCAGCCACTGTACTTCAGCAGATGATGGAAAAGGACAATAACCAGGAAATCCCCAAAACACTGACTGAGATGTTCATACATTTCTTGCTCATCCAAACAAATCACATGCATCAAGCTGAGTGTGAAACAGAGAAACAGGTGGCCCAGATGGACAGCCTACTGACACTGGCGGAACTGGCCTTTAAGCATCTGGAACATGGGAACATGGCGCTGCATGAAGAAGACTTCAGAGAATACAATACTGACATCAAGAAATGCTTGTTTTACCCAGGAATCATCAAAGAATTGGCCTTTAATGAGAGGAAGATCTACTACTTCTCACATTCGAGTGTCCAGGAGTTCCTTGCTGCTCTTCATGTGTTCAACTATTACAAGTGCCTGAATGACAACTGCACTACCCTGGAGGTTTTTCTTGAGAAGACCCATGCACCACTGGCTGAGTTCCTGGAGGATGCGGTGAAGAAGGCATTGGACAGCAGCAGTGGACACCTGGACCTTTTCCTGCACTTCCTGTTAGGCATCCCTTTGGAGTCCAATCAGAGGCTACTGCAAGACCAATGTATTCTCACCCACCCGATGAACAGCTCTCCGGGCATAATGAAAATTTGTCAGTATATAAAAGATCTGGACAAAGAAGACATCGCTCCTGAAAAATACATCAATCTTTTCCACTGCTTATTTGAAATGAAGGATCATTCATTGGATGAAGAGATTCAAGAGCTCCTGAAGTCACCGAATGGGTTCAAGTTGTCCCCTGCTCATTGTTCGGCCTTGGCCACTGCTCTCCTGACGTCCGATGGACTGCCCGATGGATTTGACCTGAAGAAATACAACACTTCAGATGAAGGTCGCAGGAGACTCCTCCCTGTTATGAGGATTTACAGAAAGGCACGGTGAGTGTCTGAATGAGAATGAAATTCTGCATGAAATAATTGCAACTGACACACCCCATCATCATATCATACATTTCAAACATTGCTCTTGTCATACTTATTTCTTGAATGTTGAACATGTGCTTGCAAAGCAGCTACAATGATATTTATGGACAATGAGTGCTTTGTATCTTTTAAATAGTATTTAGCTGCTGTGCTTGGTATAGATGGTCTTCAAGCTAGATACTATATAACTTAACAAATGTGCCTCAAATAAAAGTACTTAATAGTTTAATTCAACAGATTATACAAGTGTCGTGTTATTTTCTCTCACAGACTGACTGGCTGTAATCTCAGTGATACGCTTTGTAAGGCTGTGGCCTCAGTTCTGCAGTCCCCAAACCTCCTGGTCGAACTGGACTTGAGCAGCAACCCCTTTCGTGATTCTGGAGTTCAGTGTCTCTCTGCTGGACTACGCACCTTCAACTGCAGACTGCAGACGCTAAGGTGAGTTATGCCTCAGTATTAGACACATAGTGGAATCAAAGCTTGATAGCTTGCTAGCATGCTACAGTAACTGCCATGGCCAACAGCAATGGCCATATAGATGATGATGATCACTTACTGCAGTATATTGAGAATTCAGTCTTTATTCTGCTGCAAAGGTATGTTCTGTGCAGTCAGCACTATATGGCCAGTGTTTGTAATACAATGTGTACAAGTGAGAGACTGGACGTGGTTTTGGTTACAATTCACTGCCTAAACATTTTGAGCCACATTTGGTACTTTCATGTAATGGAGGTCCTCTTAACAAATTCAACGCTCTCGTCTGTGTTTTTATGTTCACTGTGTTGCAGACTCGTAGACTGTGAGCTCAGTGATGCGTCCTGTGCAGCCATGGCTGCAGTCCTGCAATCGCAAAACTGCCTCAAACAACTGGACCTGAGCAGCAATAAAATCAAGGACAGTGGAGTCCAGCATCTGTCTGCAGGACTCTATCATGCCAACTGTAACCTGGAGATATTGAGGTTGGCAATGGACCTTATTATGCTTAAGGGTCCTGATGAAACTTAAAGTGCAATTTTACGGCAATACTATTCATTAAACTAATACCAGTATTGTAGTGTTATAAGTTTGTGCAACGTTAGTTTCATTTTCGATAGGACAGTCAGGAACCCTGCATTATTAAAAAATGTTTAGTCTTTTATTCATGTCCTCACTGTGTTGCAGACTAGCAGACTGTGACCTCAGTGATGTGTCCTGTGCAGCTGTGGCTGCAGTTCTGCAGTCGACAAACTCCCTCAAACAACTGGACCTGAGCAGCAATAAAATCAAGGACTGTGGAGTCCAGGATCTGTCTGCGGGACTGTGTCATGACAACTGCAACCTGAGGATATTGAGGTACATTATTACCAAACTCCGAGTATAGTGAGCACATTTCTAGGTGAACTTTAGCAGTTGTTTGTTAGTGTTATTAGTTACTCTGCCTACTATTATTATCCTTTTCACAAAGTGATGAAGGTTCCTGCTTTGTCTGACTTCTGTAAGTTGCTTGTCCAGCTTGTTTCACTAGAGGCAGAGTCATATCACAAGTGACCTTTTGCTGTGCAACTCATGCTAGTGTCGTATATGGTTTTGTGATCAGCTGATATATGTACGTTAAATTAATTTATAAAGCACATTTATACACAGCTTAGTGCTGTTAAGATCACAATCAAAACAGAAAGAAAAATGAAAGAAAAAGAAAAGGAAAAATAAGATCAAAATGAAATTCATTTACACATACATCTACACATGAACAAGGAACAGCAGGACACTGAAATCAAGCAAAAGGACAGAGAAAGCCAGAGAGTAGTGGGTTTTGAGGCTGGATTTAAAAACAGTGATTGAAGGGGCAGTGTTTTATATCAAGTGTTTACATTTACACAATACACAGCATTCAGTATTTATGTTGTTTATTGTGTGTTGCAGGCTCTCTGACTGCAAATTGAGGACCAAGTCGTGTGAAGCTGTGGCGTCGGTGTTGAGGTCAGTCAACTCCCTGGCAGAGCTGGACCTCAGCAACAACGTCCTCAAAGACTCTAGCCTTCAGCATCTCTCTGTGGGTCTTGGCAGTCCGGAGTGTAAACTGCAAAAACTAAGGTTAGTGTTACCCATACATTTACCATTAATAGATTCACTTATTCACTTAAAACGTTTTCTGGCGAGTAAAAAACTTGAATTTTCAAGTTTTTGCATTTCATATTATGGTCATATTCCAGTTTCAAGCATTGTCATATGGTCAATTCTAGTGGCTGTAGCAACTTCTTTCAGTGTTTCTCTACTTAAAGGAGAATTCCGGTGTGATATTGACCTAAAGTGTATTGAAACATGATACCGAGTGTGAACGTATGTCTCATAGCCCATCTCGGCTTGTCCCCTGCACTCCAAAATCTGGCGCTAGTTAGCCGATGCTACCAACAGCTTTTTAAATAGTGGTGCTTCGGCATCGGGCTAGCCATTTTATTATTCCAAAAATAATTCAGTGGAAATGCATGGATTCCAGTTTCTTCCAGTAGCAGCAACTGGAATCCATGCATTTCCACTGAATTATTTTTGGAATCTGATCCCTTATCATACCTGTTCATTCTTACTCGTCGCTCGACTTATCGTGACTAAATTCAAGATGGCTGCAAACGCTAAACTTCGTGAAGATACTGTCTGTATAAATCGTCTTGTAAGTAAACTACCAGTGCTTTTTCAAAGTTCTCAATGTCTCGTTTTAAATGTCAGGGCCCTCGGAAGTCTACCAATGAAGTGTGGAGATACATCGAGCCTCGTAAATGGGTGTAAAACAGTGATTTATTTGCATGGCTAGCCCGATGCCGAAGCACCACTATTGAAAAAGCTGTTGGTAGCATCGGCTAACTAGCGCCAGATTTTGGAGTGCAGGGGACAAGCCGAGATGGGCTATGAGACATACGTTCACACTCGGTATCATGTTTCAATACACTTTAGGTCAATATCACACCGGAATTCTCCTTTAAATGCGCCTCCCATGTCAATCTGTTGATCTTCATATCTTTTTGTTATAGTTTATATATGGATGTTTTCCTTCAGAGCGATACTTATTTGCTTTTATCGTTAACATGGTCCTTAACTCTTCATTTCTCTTCCTTCAGTGTCAAAGACTGCCAGATCTCAGACGAGGGTTTCCGTTTGCTGAGCGAGGCTCTGATCACAAACCCCTCGCATCTGAGAGAGCTGGACATTCGGTACAATAACCAGGGAGACTCAACACTGAAGCTGCTCTCTGCCAGACTGAAGGACTACCACTGTGCACTGAAGACACTTTAGTATGTATTACAATCACACACAAGTACATTAGTTCATTTTTGCCGGCATGTTTACATGGCATGTGATAAACTACAGTCCAGCACAAATGTATTCATACTATGACAAATTATCAATGACAATTGAAATGACAATCACAAAAATAGTGTGTTGATAGAAATGAAAACATTACAACTAAATAAAACATTAAATTAAATTACATTACATTTCTTGGTAAAAAAAAATAAAGCCATATTAAATCAAACTGTGGCATGGTTTTGAAGAATTAAGGTCTTAATTATATAAAATGAAAGACAGAAAGTCGATATGCAGAATTTGAACCAATTTGACACACTGAACAAATTGCAAATTACAGAGAAGTCCACTGATTAGCCAAAAATAGTTGTTTTGCCCATAGAGATTTCTAGATTGTATTTAGATTCCAATGCTATTCCCTCACTCTGTATACATCAAATATGCTTGCTGTACCTTTTTTGAGACTTTGTTTAATCTGTGTGTGTGTGTGTCCTTTTATCCCACAGTTTCTTTCCTGAAATTAGATTGAGGCCAGATATGCAGGGCTGTAAGTACTTATTTTTATTTTATTTGTTTTATTATGTGTTTTACTAACCTATGAAATAGACACTTTCACTCCTTAGATACTGATGAGTATGTTTATTTCCCCCTCTCCTCTCATCTGCAGATCCTTGTGATCTCACCTTGGACTCAAACACGGCAAACAGAAACCTCTTGCTCTCCGAGGGGAACAGAAAGGTGACCTGTGTGAGTGAGGAGCAGCCTTATCCTGACCACCCAGAGAGATTCGACTACTGGTATCAGGTTCTGTGCCGAGAGGGTCTGTCTGGACGCTGCTACTGGGAGGTGGAGTGGAGTGGCAGAGGGGTCACGCTCTGCCTGTCGTATAGAAGCGCATCCAGAAAGGGAGATGGTCGTGCTACTGTGATGGGGAATAATGCCAAGTCCTGGATGGTCGACTTGAACACTCACTTGGCCTGGCACAATGACAAACACACGGGCATCCCAACCCCTCACGTCCAGTCCAAAAGAGTCAGAGTGGACCTGGACTGGCCGGCCGGCACTCTGTCCTTCTACAGCGTCTCCTCCTCTGACACTCTCACCCTCCTGCACACGTTCCGCTCCCCATTCACTGAGCCCCTCTATCCAGGGTTTGGGCTACTGGTTGGCTCCACTGTAACCCTGTGCCAGATAACACAGGAACCTCCTTTTGTGGCAGGAACGCCATACACAGAGTCATACACACGGACAAACCCTCCTTATCCGACAGGAACTCCATACACACAGACAAACACACGGACAAGCCCTCCTTATCCAACAGGAACTCCATACACACAGTCAAACACTCTATATCCGACAGGAACTCCATACATACAGTCAAACACTCTATATCCGACAGGAACTCCATACACACAGTCAAACACTCCTTATCCGACAGGAACTCCATACACACAGTCATACACACGGACAAATCCACTATAACTTTCTACAAATGATTATATTGTACTGTCAGTGATTATATTGTACTGTTGGGATGTTTCATTATGTATTTAGCATTCGCAAAAAAAAAAAAAAAGATTTGAAATAAAATAATTTCAGAATATATTTTATTATTACTTATGTGACTCGTCACTATAGAGATGGCACTAAACCAGTTTACAAATAATATAATAATTTTCTCAAGTAAGTATTGATTCATCAACAAACATCATTCTCTCTACAAAATCAAATATTAAAAGATAACATTAATGTTAATACAATGATGTGCCTGAAGGAGCATTGCTGTGTAGGGGACAAGCATAATACCAACCAATGATAACACAGGACACATACACATACACACAGACAAAGTCATTGTAACTTTCTACAAATGTTTACATTGTACTGTTGTAATTTTGTATCTTGTATTTAGCATTTGCAACAAATAAAGAATGTATTTAAAATTATGTAATTTCAAAATGTTTTATTATGAGTTGTGAATGTACAACACAGTTGTACTTCATATTTACAAATAATAGTAGCCTTTGTATTTTGTCAAGTCAATATTGATTCATCATTTAACAAAAAACAGTCTACAAAATCAAATATGCGAAGATAACATTAATAAAATAGCAACATGACTAAGGCGTTGCAGTGTAGGGAGTAAAAGCATAATTCCAAATCTATTAAGTAGGAATATGAGTAAATGGCACTTGCAGCAATACAGTAATGCACTTGAGAACCCAGTGTGTACATACAGTACACAGCCACACAGGACCAGGGGGGTATTCCAAGTATGGGGTTTAGTGGAAAAACTGGGTAAGATAACTACGAGTAAGTGGTAAGTCTCCTAGGACAAGAGCCCTATGGCATTGTTTTGTTAGGAGAATGAAGCCATACAGCTCTTCTATTAGGAGGTTTACCACTTGAGCATACTTACCAGGTTTGTCACTAAACCACGTACTTGGAATACCTCCCTGTACTACAGGACAAGTGAGGTTAGGCACGTATCTAGGTAACGTCAGGAGGAACCACTCTTTAGGAACACAACACATTTAGAACAATTGATAGAATAGATGGCCGTTCTGTGTCCTTTTAGAGATCAGCGGTTTATCCCGGGGTTACCTGGAGAAAGTAGTAAGCTCACTTTGTAGTCCACCCCTTGGGGGTGGGGGTTTCTGTCTACGTAATTCAGTGGCAAACCTGGGAAAACCTGGACTCTGAGTGGTACACCTTATTTTGTGTGTGTGTGTGTATGTGTTTGTTGTAGACTCAGTCTGAATGTGCAGCAGTCTGTCTGTGTGGCACCTTCTGGTCCAAGAAGGGTGGGATTTCATCCCTTATGGATACTAATGTGTTTGGTTGGCATGTCAACGATCTGCTTCACTTGTCCTCCTAATAGAAGAGCCCTTTTGCTTTTGTTTTTCTGCAACAATTAAGCCATAGTGCTCTTCCATTAAGAGGTTTATCACTCTTACTGTTGAGTTAACTTACCCAGGTTTGTCACCAAAGCCACACACCTGGAATAACCCCCTCCACATACACACACACACACACACACACACACACACACACACACACACACACACACACACACTCCAACGTCATTTCATTTCTTCACTTTCCTACACATTCCCTCCTCTGCCATCGTTTCATTTCTGCAAATTCTCCACTTTCCTCACAAACTCCCTGAAGTCGTTCGCTAGGAGCTGCGGCTCCTCAAACGCTGCGAAATGGCCGCCGCTTGGCATGTAGGAGTAGGAGAGAATGTTCCGGAACTTCCTGCGGGCCCAGGAGCGTGGCGTGTGGAACAGTTCCTGGGGGAATGCAGCTAAACCCGTAGGCACAGATACACTCACCCTGCAGACATAAACAACAACAATAAACAACATCAATATGTGATGTGTAAAGTGTGGTGTTTTCACTTTACACTGAATATTGATTATTAAAAGGACCACCAAACAACATTGACTATTACTGATAATAAAACCTATGGAATATAACACTTCATCATGTAGCACTAAGGCTACGTTTATACGGTGACGATGAAAAGAGAAGACGCAGAAGTGGCGTCTTGTCTTCATTTTTTTATTCGCGTTTAGACGAGCATTCTCAGGGAGAAATCTTTGTTTATATGAAGACGCAATATATGATATTCGATTATTCGATATAATATGTGATATTCGATTGGATATGCATTCCAGACCGCTGGGTGGTGGTGTGATAGAACCCCGCTACGTCACGCGCAGACATTCTAATTTGACAGTTTAGCCAGAGAGGTAATCAAGGATCTTTGGTTTAGCCGTTTAGACAGAGACGCAACCCGGGTCGTCTTCAAAACTCTACACTCTGGAAGGAGTCTTCAGATTTTTGCGTCTTCAAGCCCCGATGGGTCGCCGTATAAACGAAAGGCACTTATGATAAAATATTTTGTCGTCTTCCTTAAATTAAATTTGTGAAGAAAATGTCTGATCCATGTGGTATGAACTAAATGGATAGTTTTGCTTACTTGGAGTCCACTCTCTTCTGGATGTTCTCGCTGAAGTTCTCTTTGTAGAACCGCATGGAGGAGGTGATGGAGCGTGTGGTCCAGTAGATCATCACGTTGGTAAGGAGGTCGTCCAGAGAGAACTTCCTGCCACCCACACAAACCAGACATGATCAGGTGGCATAACAACACAGCAGTGTGTATTGCACAGACATGTTTCGACGTAGTGCATTCTTCAGTGTGCTTGAAGAAGAAGGCACTACGTCGAAACGCAATAAACGCTTTTGAATGCAAAGTGCGGCCTTTTTTCTCTTTATCAGTTATAAGTTTGGCCTAGCACTTGAAAAAGACGAATGAGAGACTGATTGAAGCCTGCTCTTACCAAAACAATTCAACAAGAGAGCAGCAGCATTTATATTCACCTCTTACAGTTAAGCCTGAAATTACATTTAATTTTATCTACAACAACTTACAAATATCTACAAATTATTATTCAAATGATTCATACCCATGCCAAATTTGTTGTATTTTTTATTGAGGTTTTATTTGATCAATAGCTCTCAGCTTCCCAGGAATGAGCTAATACAAGATAAAAGACAATGATAGAGCATTGTGCTAAAGGTATAAAAGAAAAAAAATATTTGTGCATTCTTAGACAAAATAAGAAATTAAATTATCTTAAAACCTGGCATGGATGGGTATGAGTAGCTTATCTGTATGTATATGTGAGTAACTGGAGATGAGGGGACTGAGATATTTGACCTTTCCAGGCCACCGTCTTCCATATCCTTGTTCTGCGAGTCGGTCCAGCAGGAGAACTTCTCCAGGATATACGCAGCCAAACCCACCGGCGAGTCATTCAGCGCTCGGCCTGTCGGGGAGAAGGACATGCACACTATTACATCCCATAATAATTCAGAAAAAACGTCCACTGTTCTATCTACATTCTGAGTAGTTCTGAGATATTGAGCATATAAACACACTATTACATTCAATAATAACCCACCGGGGAGTCAATCAGTGCTCGGCCTGTAGGGGAGTCGAGGGAAAACTCTACAAAGAGTCGAGGGAAAACTCTACAAAGAGCCTCTGACCTCTTAGTAAGAGCTCTAAGTTCCCCTGTGGCTGGAAAACAAAACCTTTGGGCAAATGTTCAGAGTCTGAAAAACACTCGCTAATTCCAACCCAAACTGGCTGTCTAATGAGCTTTGCTGCTCATAGACTAATCAAATCACTCCTTCCTTTTGTTAAGAAAATAAATAAAAAATGCCTACAAATTATGCTGACTGCACCTGAGGCACTGACCTTAATACACAGTCAGAGATTCTTGTCTGTGAGAGTGTGTGTGTGTGTGTGTGTGTGTGTGAGTGTGTGTGTGTGTGTGTGTGTCTGTGTGTGTGTGTGTGAGTGTGAGAGTGTGAGAGTGTGAGTGTGTGTGTGTCTGTGTGTGTGTGTATGAGAGAGAGAGAGAGAGAGAGAGAGAGAGAGAGAGAGAGAGAGAGAGAACAGCTGATTCTCAGAAGACTGGGACTGTAGCTGCATCCAAGTACAGCTTAGCACAGCTGAGTTATGCAGATCAGACGCTTTCTTTCCAACAGTCACAATGGTCTCTCTGGGACACATAAGTCCAAACCTACACCAG